>NC_092210.1:57213690-57220705 GCF_043381705.1 Parasteatoda tepidariorum | reverse complement strand
CAGAACACAAGCAACTGCTCACTTGTTGGGTCTTTGTGCCAACTAAATTAAATGAACGCCAATTTACGATACTACCAATAATTTTATCAAAAAATAACATATTTTATTTCTTAAACATTTTAGAACACAACAACATTTATTATGTATCTAACTCCGTTGCCAAAACGAATTCAAAACTAAAACTTATAATTTTTCAAAACACGTTCAAATAAATTATTTAAATTTTATGTCTCTACACACTCAAGCTCAAAACATTGAATGAACAAGAATTTCTACTTCTCGGACTAACGATATCGGACAAGTGAAAAAACAATTGCTTAAACGATCCGGCAACGACATTGTCGTTCACACATTTGTCGTCCGATTTTGTCGGTATCGTGCCGTGTAATGAAAAAGCGCCCTAAGGAGCCCCGTTTTTTTATTTTGCCCATTTTACACATAGCACATAATATGGAAAGCCACGTGTATTAATTACAGATAAGATTTAATTTTGAATGGTATAGATTGCTTATAAGTACTTTGTTTTGCTTGTAATTTTTTACTAAAGAAATCTCTCGAGGCTGACTCGTTTTTGAAAAAGATGAGTAATCGCATGGCTAAAATTATAGAAGAATCCATATAATATTTCTTAAGAACTTAAAAATGACTAAAATTGAAAATGTATGTTGATTTTCATCAGTATAGAGTCGTTAGCACCGCTTATATTAATAATTTATTTACTTATTTATTTTATTTTATTTCGTGGAGGAGGTTGACAACGGCAGGTGAGCAATGGTAATGCAATGGTAAAAGGCTATTTTTATTAAGAAATATGCAGATTAGGAGAAAATAAACTCATAAATCTCAATAAAATGTTTTAAAATTTTTTAATTAATTTAACTTAATTAAATTTTTATAGTCGTTTTTAATTATTACAAAAAAGGCAAACATATTGTAGGATATTTTTATAGATCATTTGTTCACATTTTGGTCATAAAACAAAATCTATTAAACTCAAATAATTAGACTTTTGTATGCTACAAAACTTTCCAAAAGTTCATTTGAAATGAATTTCTTACTTTTTCATAACTTTTCCTTGAATTTAAACTTCCTGTCAAAGAAGGTAAATCTAATTATATTTTTACACAGACAATTGCTTTGAAAAATTTGCAAACAGAAAAAAAAAATAAAGAATCTTATGATATTATTCTTAAGTGATACAATTGAATAACTGCAAGTGACGTCATCGTAGGTAAATCGTAGTATTATTCGACTCAGAAGCCAACGGGATACCTGCAAGTGACGTAGTGTGGATATCTCAATCCTAATTGGTTGATGAAACGTGGCATTTGCTTAGGTTAGAAACTGTTATTTCCGTTCTATTTCGAGTAAGCCAAGCCCGTCAAGTACCAATTCCCTTAAATGACACTTTCTATATTCTTTCACAAAGATTTCAATTCTTTCACTATATATTTCGTATTTAACACGAAGGCAGGCACGAAGCCATGTGGGACATAAGCAAACTAACTATGCATTGAAGTTGATAGGTACTCAAAACATAAATATATCACAGTTACAATAAAATACATAAACAAATAATAAATCTAAGTTAAGTAAAAGTCACAGACGAGAAAGAATTCTATTTTTTAAAAAATCGATGTGCGTTACGGCACAGTATTTAATTAACTTCTTAAATGACACGCTTAGCTGAACTTTAATGCGTCATTTTGCTCATAAATGATCAACCGGCACTGACGTCATAGGTCATATGTGTAGGTATCAGTGATCTTCTTATTCTTGAAGGGCAAGTACCCAATTAGGTTTGGCACATACGCGTGACGTCGCTTATAGGACGTCACGCGTATGTGTCGAGTGCTCCTTCACTAATTAAATCTGATTTCAATCACACGGTTGTTTCTATAATTGAAAATAACATGACATTTTCCAAAGTTCAATTTATCTCTTTGAAGTATGAATAATTCTTCTTGAATCAGATCATTAAACCATTAAATGTTCTATTTTTCCAGATTGTACAATTTCTGTAATTATAAATAACAATGTCGCAGTTAATTTTTAAGTTGTCTGAAAATAGATCTTATCGTTTTAACTATTTGAGAAGTAAAAAAAAAAATTTGAATAAAAATTTTTGACAAGAAGAGCTATAAGTATTGTGATCATCATTGACACATACAACATAAAATCTACTTTATCTAAATATTTTCAAAACTTGAAATAGTTGATGAATAAACACAGTTAAAAAGGTGAAAAGTATTGTCTTAGCGGTTTGTATTACTGTTCGGTGGATTGTCCGTAACTGATGACATAATCAAACCTTCCACGCATCATAACTATGCATTTAAGTTGGTATTTAAATTATAATTATGTTCAATGTGATGAGAATTTAAGGTTATTAAATTATTTCGTAATAACGTAAATTAAATATTGTCATTAATAATTTATATTAACATTTTGTTTTTAATTTTAGCTTCGCATAAAAAAACGTTTTTCTGCATATTCGCTCAAAGAAACTAAGGTAGTAATAGTTTGGTAAATTGAAATCGTACGTTACATAATGAATCTTAGATCTGAAGACTATCTTGATTTGGAATTACCTCCATGTATTCAATGGAGTGCTGCTGAAGTCGCATCATGGATTGAAAGTTTAGGATTTCCACAATACAAAGTATATATTTCTCAGTGTTTTTGAAGCATGTATTTTTCATGAGTATTTCCTTTAGTTCAACTTTCAATTAAAGGAACTATTTACCATTACAGTAAAGTAATAGATAAAAATTATTTATTCTCATACAAGTTTTGGGAAAGCTGAACTTTAAAATATTTACAGAAAAGAAAAATCATTGGGTAGACTATATTTGAGGGTGCCCCTTGATTCTCGCCAAGCTGTGATCGCGGTTGATCGCCTAGTTGGGCGATGTTGAAACACAATCGTGATTCTGATTGGTTTAGGTTTTAGCTTTATTTTTAAATGATCAACGGTATATATAATTTCAGAGGTCCGTTCGGTCTACGTTGGATACCGGCTGGTAAGGTTACTGTTGAATCTGGTCAATAAGATCGAAGGTATGTGGGCAGTCATAAAAAGGGATTTAAGAAAAAAATGTCACCGCTACTCCGGTATTACGGACGCCATTCTCGATTCGTATTTCGTCGAATTTATGTGGCGATGGAAGTACATATACTCTATTCATGATAAATTTAGACAGTATCTAACTGTTATTAGATAATTCTGTGCACCTAAATCTGAGAATATTCAAGCTTAATGAAGAAGTGAGCTGTTTTTTTCCTTTTCTCCGTTAATTTTTGCTTCGATTCAAAATCCTTTTATTGGATTTATTAATTTTGCTTATATTGGGTTCGTTGCAAGTTTTGGCCGATGTTTTGTTTAAATTTTCCAATGTCTTATTGAAATATCATTATGTTTTGACCGCCATTCCTGTAACCACGATGTTCCGCGCAAACAGGAATAGCGCCAAACATAAGTCGCCAATTTCGCCAAGGGGCACCCTCAAGTATATTTTTCCCGGACAAACTGAAATATTTGCAATAGTTTTGTCTCAATATAAATTTTTAATAAATTATACTATTTCATAACTAAAATTAATAATCAAAGCCGCTTTCGAATTTAAAATTAATGACACTACAATTAGTTATTGATATTTTTGGCATACTATGGGCTTAAATTTACTGAATTTGCAAATTTCGTTAAAAGTTAATAAATTAATTCTAATTAATTTTGTTAATTAAGTATTCTTAAAAGTAACTGTGACAACAAGTTTAAAATTCTTTAATTTAGTGCGGCTTTATTCTAGTATACATTACACGGTTAATTTGGCGTTATTGACGATGTTTGGGGGAAGGATTAAGTTTGAAAACTGTGGATTCGGTTGGTTATTGCTCTTTTGAAATTTTGCAATTGCATTTTGAAAATCGTCGTGTGATTTTTGCTGTTGAATTTGAACTTTGCAAATTCGTATTTGTTTCCGATCATGTTATTCGAATTAAGAATTTACAAAATATTTTAATATTTAAAATTCATAAATACTTGTGTTTGCATGTTATATTTCTTCATTTATGATTTATATGCTTTTTTCTTCATGGCAAGTTTATGCAGTCTCCATTTTCAGGTTACGATTTTTTTAATTTTTTGACCGTTTTTTAGCGATAGTTGTGAAATCGTTATTGCGGCGTTTGCGACAGTTGGGTGACAAGCCTAAACTCATCATTTCGGAATTTGCGATATTTTTCAAAATCGTTCCAAGCGTGTCTTCACCTTTGGCTTTGGAGCTTCCAAATACTGCGGCACGTTACATTTCATTGTCGGTGTTCTAGCAATTATCGCCAATAAACGATTAAACAATATTAATTAAGTTTCTCCTATTTTATTGAGTTTTAATCTTTTAATTATGAATATTTTACTTCCAATTAATAAAAGTATTTTCCAATAAATAAAAATTTGGCCAATAAATAAAAATTTGGTAATAGGTACTTTTAGATGATGTTTTAACAGGTACTAAATACGCTAGAAAGGGTGTTTATTATTAAGGTTCCTAATTTAGGTATTATGGTTTTTAATTTTTTTATCACCTTTCGAAAGGGATATAAGTACAGGAAAAAATTGGTTGATTGTGATAAATGTTGATTATCATGAGTTGGCGTCTAGCAGTATTTTGCGACAACAGCATTTTTTGCATAATGAATGTAATTAATTTTTATTTTATTGGAAACAATTTATAAAAACATGTTTCGCTTAAGTTAAAAGCGTAAAGCTATCGGACAAATATTAATAATTAAAAAAATATATATATATTATTTTAACTTAATCTATTATGTCGGTCTTTTTGGTTTCGTACATGATGTTGTAGTGTTATTAAATACAAATTTAATGATTATTTCTTTTTTGTCTTTTCATCCCGTACAAAGGATGACTACGGAGAAAGTATTCAAATAAATACTAAAACATTCAGTACATTTGGTTTTCTTGGTAACCCAACGTGGGTGGGTGCTGCTACCCTCCAGGGGACGACGGAGACTTCAAGGGGATATTAGAGAACCTGCACAATTTACGAAAGAAAATTAGTTCAAATATCTAGTAGTGTACATTTAAATTTCTTTCGTTTGTTTTGTATCAAAAAACTAGTACATGTTTAATTTTCTAAACAATAAATATTATTAAAGCATTCATTAATTTAGATATTCATTGAGAAAAAGATTACTCAATAATTATACTGAAGAGAACGTTTTTGCTTCACAGAAAAATTTTAACACAAGAAAGTTCGAATTTTTTTTTCGAAATTTAAACCTTTTTTTCTTTAAATTTTTAACAAATCATTTTGGTATTTTTTTTATTCATCACAAACATATAATTTGGAACAACAATAAATTTGGATGCTTTAAATAACCTGTTTGACAGTTATTTTACACTACTTATACAGCAGAAATAAACTATCTTCCTTTGTAAAGTATAGTAAGCTTTTCTAATTAACGATAAATGTTGTTCATCCTCTTTCACTATAATAGGGTTTATTCAACCTTTTGGTGCGGAACTCCATAATATTTACAAAACTTTTGTTCAAACCCATAAACATTCACTTGTAGTGTATTAAACTATTGCAATTTTAGGTCATTAACTTTAATTTTTAGTTTAAGACATAGAACAATTTGTAAAATAGGCCATAGATGGCGCCACTGGAAACAAGAACAATCGCACCCTCTCTACCTCAATGGCATACGTCAACAACAACAACAATTTGAAAGTTTTAAATTAGTTACAAATTTAACATAATACTATGATAAAAATAAATTCAATTAATTAGGTAAATTGAAACCTATTTGCTATTAAGTATCATTAAGAAGGGTGTGTCTATTTTTATTTTTTAAATCACATCTTGACAAAATAGTAGACATCACAAGACGAAGAATTTCCTTAATATTTTCTTAAATGTGAAGGACACTTTGATTTTAAGGAGGTTAAAGAAAAACGTATTGTCTCATACAAATATCATTGTCTATTTTCGGATTTATTAATTAAAAGAGTTGTTATAAAAATATTTTAAATTTTAAGGGATTCAGGCTCATTTCAGATATCTGACTGGGTGAAAATAGACAATTTTGACGAAAATTTCGATTTCTTTTTATTATTTATTTTTTGAACTTTATTTTATTAATTTTCCAAGAGCCTTTAAACTTTTGGTCTCCAATTTTTAAGGATTGGTATTTGAAACTTTTCCTTTATTTGAATAAATTACATTCTTAAGATAAAATAAATTCGTTTTTTGAAATTAATTTTCGAATCATGAATTTTTCTCCTTCTAAATTTTTCTTTCATTTCAGACTTTTTTAAATTTTAAATGCATTTTCTGAAGAAAATTGATTTTGAGAAAAATTCTTTATCATAACACAAATTACAAAACAATGTGTATTTTAGAATATTTGGAAATTTTGTATGCAAATTTTGCAAATTGTTTGCGATGTTTTGAACCAAAAGCTAAAGTCTAAGTGCAAATTTGATATTTTTATCAAGCTTTGAGTAAAAATATTTAATTTTTTTATTTGGAAATGCAATATTTAATATATTTAGTTCTATCTTATTGTCTTTTTGAAATTTTTGCAAAAATTTTAGTTCAAATCAACAGGAAATCACAAAATTGATCTGCAAAAATTTTTCAGAAGAGTAACAATCAATTGATATTCACAAGAGACGTACCTTGACATAACCTTAAATCCGTCTCATTGTCCGTGGGATTGTTTTCACTCAGTTTCTACAATTGTTATCCACTAAATTTGAAAATAAAAAATTCTACCCTATTAAATTATATGTGTATCAAAACTAACTAAAAAAATATTTATAGAAAAACAATACTTTTATGACTTTTATGAAAGTGAGAACCAAAACAATGTGGAAATGAATGAGGGAAAACTGGATCCTACCAAGTGATTTCCCGGCCAATAAAAATGTAGCGTTAAACGTTTAACGCAACCTTGTTGGAAGTCGCATAAGAAGTATAACTTCAAAAAT
>NC_092210.1:57192033-57210787 GCF_043381705.1 Parasteatoda tepidariorum | reverse complement strand
AAAAAAAAGGAAAACTGCAGTTTTGTGATGCTTTATAGTATATTGGAAGATCTTTACGTCATTTATTCGATTTTAATTAATCTCACTTTATTCAGCAGCTAATTTTTTTAATTCTGAAACATCTTTAAAAAACAAGAAACAAAGTTTAAAAAAAGGGGAATAATGTATTTAAAAAATAAATTCCATTCTCAAAATGAATAAAAACAAGAAAATTATTACTACTAAATAAATAAAATGTATATAGAATGAACGAATTATCAGCAAATATAATTTTCATAATAAATTACAAGCTTATAACTAAAAAGAAAGCTATCGGTTTTTAAAGCGTTCCCCATATCAGTTCTTCAGAAGGACAGAGAGAGAAAAAGATTTTCAAAAGGGAGCAAGACCTCCCACCGAGAAGATTAGTGAACTTGGGGGTGGAAGTTGCCTTCCTCCCTTACTCAAAGGTAGAAAGTGACTTGTGTTTCAAAGGCAATATTACAAAAAGTAATAAAGATTAAAAAAATTAACCTACATTTTCGTGGATAGGAAAGATTGAAAAAATTATTAGTATTTTTTTTTAATTGATCACTCCGATTCTTGAACAAGAAAAATCGATTCAAAGTATGACAAGCCCGCCATAGACTTTACATGTTAAAAGCAGAATTGAGGAGTCTGCTTGGTGCAACACTTTTCTCCCGGCAACCACGATTGTGGACCCGACTTTCTGATCATTTGAGCGCGCCCCTTGTTTTTTGTTCGCCAAGATATATATATATATATCATAGTTCATATGTGCAGGCATTAAAGCTCCTATACTATCCTATCTAACTCAGGGGTTCTAGTAGGTATGAGTGATCTTCTTATTCTTGAAGTACAAATACCCAATTAGGTTTGACACATACGCGTGACGTCGCTTATAGGACGTCACGCGTATGTGTCGAGTACTCCTTCACTAATTAAATCTGATTTCAATCACACGATTGTTTCTATAATTGAAAATAACATGACATTTTCCAAACTTCAATTTACCTCTTTGAAATATGAATAATTCTTCTTGAATCAGATCATTAAACCATTAAATGTTTTATTTTTCCAGTTTGAACAATTTCTGTAATTATAAATAACAATGTCGTCGTTAATTTTTAAGTTGTCTGAAAATAGATCTTATCGTTTTAACTATTTGAGAAGCAAAAAAAAAATTAATAAAAATTTTTGACAAGAAGAGCTATAAGTATTGTGATCATCATTGACACATACAGCATAAAATCTGCTTTATCTAAATATTTTCAAATTTTAAAATAGTTAATAAAAAAACACAGTTAAAAAGGTGAAAACTATTGTCTTTTTAATGGTTTGTATGTTAGTGGTTCTTTTTAGTGTTGTTCGGTGGATTGTCCGTAACTGATGACGTATTCAAACCTTCCACGCATCATAACTATGCATTTAAGTTAGTATTTTAATTATAGTTATCTTCAATGTGATGAGAATTAAAGGTTATTAAATTATTTCGTAATAACGTAAATTAAATATTGTCATTAATTATTTATATTAAAATTTTGTTTTTAATTTTAGCTTCGCATAAAAAACGTGTTTTCTGCATATTCGCTCAGAGAAACTAAGGTAGCAATAGTTTGGTAAATTGAAATCGTGCGTTACATAATGAATCTTGGATCTGAAGACTATCTTGATTTGGAACTACCTCCATGTATTCAATGGAGTGCTGCTGAAGTCGCATCATGGATTGAAAATTTAGGATTTCCACAATACAAAGTAGTATATATTTCTCATTGTGTTTACAAAGCATGTATTTTTCACAAGTATTTCCTTTAGTTCAACTTTCAATTAAAGAAATTATTTACCATTACAGTAAAGTAATAGATAAATATTATTTGTTCTCATATCAGTTTCGTGACAGCTGAACTTTGAAATGTTCACAGAAAAAAAATGCATTTCTTAATTTATTGTAATACGGAAATAATTTATTTTAGTAAAAGTCTAAAAATTTTTAGTATTTCGCCATATTGTTATTGATGCTAGTGTAATAAATTGTGGTAGTAGGTGCAACTGGTATGTTAATTGATATCAAATACTGTGGTAATTGGTTTTTTATGCCCCCTTTTAACAAATAAGTATCCAACTTTCTTTTTTTTTTACCATAGCACACTTTATTGTTAATTGAGGACTGAAAGTGATAATTATTTCTCTGCTTGGTACCAGACGAAATGGCGAAAACCGCCAGACTTTGTCCTTAATGCATTACTAAGTCATTCATTTAACAGTAGTAGATTTTTATTTAAAATTTTTACTTTTTATTAAAATGAACTCTTCAAAGATTTTTAATAATAGTTTCAAGGTAATTAACTAAGTTTTATTGTAATATAACTTAACTATTTTTCTTCGATTTTTGTTGCTTATTCTACCGGGTCTGACAAGATTTATCAGATAGACTTTCAAAAGTTTTGCACTGGAATCGAGTTGGTGATGATATCTAATAATAATCCCAAGCAATCTAAGAAGTGCTAGGTAAAAGCTTGATGGCTACGCACTTGATACAAGTTTTAAAAGTCTACTTGTTTCCATGGAACGAGAGTTGATGGCAGTCTGAGGCATACTGCAAGATAACTCCTCCCCCTCTGCATAAACCTAAGTAATCCTGCCATAACTTATTTGAACTTCGATAATTTGAAAAAAATATATTTCAACTTTTGAAACTTAATGGTTTCCTATGAATTTAATTGAACTCAGTTTTCGATACATTCAATTTTAAATTCATTACATCGGCGAAAGAGAATTTGCCATGAACGGTGTTGCGTCTTCTTAATATGTACTTTAAAAACTTGGTGACTATATTGACGCTGAGATTTACGCCCGGTGCCCACAAAAATCATAGAGTATGAAAGTGAAAAACGCACAAATACTTGTAGAATCACCAAAAAACTTAAATACAGTTCGATATTAGTGATATTTAAATAGTGCTATACTATGTTTATGGTTTTATGACAACTAAATCGTAAATATTATTGCAGAGTGTAGTTTATTTTGCGACTTTTCTATTTATTTCTGTTAAACTAGACAACAAAAAACTACAAAATTTATACTAAAATTTGAATACATTATAATTATCTCGTGAATAGATTCTTATACTACCTCGTTATATATTGAAAGGTCAATTTGCAATTAGGATAAAATTATCTATTTTTAGGAATGCTTTGAAAGCAATTTTATTACTGGTCGAAAATTAATTCTAATCGAAGCTTCACACTTACCGAAAATGGGAGTGACAGATTTTGAAGACATTAAGGTCAGTACATCATAAATTACTGTGTTATATATGACTTTATTTGAAAATTAATCCATATTTATAACAGTTTACTGCACCCCAAAGGAGTAGGAAGAATAATAAACAATTATCGGTGCATTTCCATTTCGCCGGTGCAGTGCAGTCACTAGGCGCAAGTAAATTCAACTGTTTTGTTTTCCCTGGGTAGGTGACTATTTATTTAAAAAAATAAATAAATAAACAACTGAATTTACTTGCACCAGCGAAATAGAAAAGTACCCAATTAACAATAAACTTCATAGAGCCGCGATGGCTCAGGGGTCAGAGCTTTCGCCTTCCAATGAGGTGAACCAGGTTCGAATCCCAGCAATGGTTGGTCGATACGAATTCCGCATCCGGCTAGCACCAACCACAGTGCTGACGTGAAATATCCTCAAGGTCCGGTTTCTTAGGACAAGCGCCTTATCTGGGCGTCAGCGGGACGTCAACGTCCCGCTGACGCCAACAAAATACTGGTTTGTTAGCTCAAGGCCTGGTTTCTTAGAACTAGCACCTCATCTGGGCGTCAGCGGAAAGTTGAGGTAGAGCTGATACCAAAAAAATACTTTTTTGTTAGCTCAGCGTGAGCAGTCGGTCCAACGCAGACATTATCTCTCATTGCGCATGCGTTAATAACGTAAACAAATATTTATTTTGAATTTGTATTGATTTTGTTATTGTCGACCAGTGTTTTAGAGAACAAATAATGACTTTGTCCAAGAAAAAACACATTATAGCTGAGCTAATTGAAGAGTGCTATGTTTAATGAAGAAGCTATGTATAATGTCAAAATCAAAATCTTGACTGATTTCAATGTGCTGTTGGATGTTGTCCGCCATTGCTTCTGTGGTTTACGTCACGTTGTAATCCAACTGCAGTTGAGTTTGACGGCAGTTGTAGTTCAAGATGAGCGTTCGATAACGTATACTATCAAACTCACAAATGGACCAATCAGAGGTTAGCGCTGATTTCCAGCTGACGGCGTCTTGTCCTAAGAAACCACGCCTTCAGTGGTAGACGAATCATGGGTTTGATTTCCCTTGGCGTCAGGCTAACCATGGGAGGTTCTCGTGTTCTTTCACTCCATGTAACGCAAATGCGAGTTAGTTCCATCAAAAAGTAGTCCAGAAAGGCACATTTTTCCCAATACTTCCCTTGTCTTCTGGGTTGGGCTCAAAAATACAAGGTTACGGAGTTAAACATTAGTAGTCGTAAACACAAAAATTGGGTCGGATGTTCAGCGACAGTTATAAAATTAACTTCATAAATTAGTTTATCAGGCAATATGTTTTATCCCGTTGTTCAGGGATAGAATTTTCAGGAGAAAAAATATTTAGATTTTTAAATATAGAAATTTGAAAATAATTTTCTCATTTCAAATCCTGTACGCCGACTGCCATCCTACAAATTACCAGATGTATAAATTATATTTACTCACAAATTGGATGTCCACAGATTCACCCTTCACTAATTCATTTTTTTTCTTCTTTTCTTTCTACTCTTTCCTTTGTTCACTCAAAATATCAAGAATCATTTAAAATAACATGGCATAAAGGCGCTATTCATAAAAAATATTAAAAGACGATTGCTAAAATTCATATCCTGCAACTAGCATATAAACTATAAAAAAATTACGTAAAAAACGATTTGAACAATAATGATGAAATGATTTGGATAATAAGGGGGAAAAGATTTGAGCAACTGTAAAGAAAGTCCAGCCTCCAGTACTCGATCTGCGATTCGAATTTCATTTAAACACAAGGCATTTCTAAAATTGCTATCTTTAATTTATTTTTGTAATCCTTATCGGAAATGATGTGGGAAAAAATACACATCGTAGATCACAAATTAAAACATTAGCTAGAAGAGGAAAAAAAGAATTATCACACCCTGACGAATCATTGACAAGGGAGGCCAGATTAAAAATATATAAACCTGTTTGGTAGCCAGAAGAAACTGAGGAGAGGAGAGAGATGATCATTAGATAGAAGCACTTTAAAATTTCATACAGCAATCAATTTATATTCTGCCACGATTAATAGTAAATTAACATATTTGATAGCGTTTTCTTGTGCGTAAATATTATTGAACTTTAATATGCGTACTACTTTTACTTTAATCTTGACGAGGATTTTAAAATTATATGCTAAGTTCGGTGATTGTAAAATTATTAATAATGCAAAAGAGCGTCCAAAAAGTATGGAAACGGTTTAACATCCGATAAGTGAGCTCTGGGTCAAATATTTAAAGTATTTGCATAAGACCTATAATGCTACCAAACTCGACCCCCAAAACTATCAACCCGGGTGTGGTGTGTGGAAAACTTCAAAATCTTAAACCGAGCTTTTTATTGCAGATTTGAATCCTCCAGAAAAAAATATACTCATATTCAACCTTCGGGGTTTTGAGTTTTTGTTCGCCGTTGTCTCTGTAATTTACAAAAATTAAAACGATGTACATACAAATTGCTTGAAGTAAAGATATTTCAAGAAAAACGAATTAGATTGAAACAAAAAATTATGGGAGAATCTGATATTTTGAAGACCTTTTTAATGGTGCCAAACTTGGCCCTTCAATTCCTGAAAGCGAAGCAGAGGGGGGGGGGTCGAATTTCTAGTACAATAATTATTTTCATTTGCTAAAATGTAATAGATTGGTTTGGGGATCAAACTCGGTGTCATTAAACATATTTTTTCAATAAATGAAGCATATCGTTTTTATTTCTTTGTTTTTTACAAGGATTTCTCGAAATATGTCTTCTTTTTAAACAATTTGTACTCCATTGTTTTTGTCGATCACAGTTCTGAGCAACTGCCAACGCCATCTAGTGTATGTTTTTATAGAATGTTGAGAAAGAACAATTCAGTTCTTTGTTAGAACTTTAACGAGCCTGTAGTGTGAACTGCTGCGTCGAATGGAATAAAGATGTGTGAGCTCTGTTTCCTACCACGTATTGCGAAAAATAAATAATGTTTATAGAGTTTTTTTGAGTCCATGTGATTAGTAAAATAAAATATAAACATGAACTATCGGCACGTGCTGCGAGAAAAAAATACAATCACAGTGCCATTAGTAAGCCGAAATCTCCGGTTAGACATATTGGAGAATTTTTTCAAAAAAATTTAAATTTGCCAACAACAAAAAAATGGGAGTTTTAAAGTTGCCCCTCAAGAGGTGAGGCTTAGGTGACGAATTTGGTATCATCGAATTTCTTGATTGAAATTGAAAATATTTCCCAACTATATTTCCCTCACATCGAATTTTGAAAATATTTCACAACTATACATTAATATCTTTGATATCATGCGATTGATATTTGACAGTTTCGATACTTTTTAAATGCCTTTCAACGTATAAGTAGACAATTTCGAAACAGGCTCAAAAATTGAAATGAAGAATTTTTAGATCCTTGAGGTTAACGAGCGAATGAGAATAGGGGCGGAGTCAAGTAGTAATATTTAAAGTAATTTTCAAATATTGGACAACGAAAAATTCCGAAAATATTTATTAAAATAGTAGTAATTAGGATGAATTTTATGAAACAAAAGATATAAATCCTTTAAGCTTATTTTATGAAAATTGTTTAAAGATGCGAGTTGACAAAGAAAAAAGAAATTTAGCCTAGCTCACTTACTGTATAAATTTTGGACATTTTATTGTAACCCTTCATCATCATTTCTGCTTTTTATTTGTGAAGTCCAGATTTCTATCTAAACATTTATAAAATATTTAAAAAAAATATTTATAGATTTGAAAACTACAGAAAATGTCATCACAGTTTGATACGTCACTCAAAAATATTCGAAAATTAGTTTTACGAATTTATGTATTTAAACTTTTTTTTCAGCTGCAAATGTCTCGTGGGAAAAAGATAAAGGAATAATTATCATTGCCTATTATTGTTATATGCATTGCGTCGCATGTGTTGGGGGGCAGCATTAGAGTGAATGAATATGTGTCAATTAGGGAGAAATTTTATTTTCTTGCGGTTTAAAATTTACTAGCTATTTTTGTCCCATTTCAGTTTTTATGATTTTTAGATATAAAAACTATACAACCAAATTTCTACATTTTTTAAAATAACTGATAATGATACAGATAATAAATACCTGAAGAATACAGCCTTCTCTATAAAAAAAATGAGGCTTCCAACGAATCGAAATAAATGAATATAAAAAATTAATATAAAGCTAAGAATACAGATTTATATTTGACTATTATTTCTTAAAACCGTTGCATTCTAATGAAGTTAATTCAATATATATTATTTTCAATTTTAAAAAGTTGCCAAATTTTGAGGCAAAAAGCATAGTTTCGTAGAGTTATTAGAGAATGATATAAACAGGTGGTTACAGTTCCTTTACAAATCTGTAAGAGATTTTTGAAAACAGAAAAAATTTCCAACAAAATATATATCTTTTCACCCATCCTACCCACCATAGTTCACTAAATATAATTGTACTTTAAAATAATATGTATGTTTTAACTTATTACTTTATTAGAGTATAACAGCAGCCATCAGAAAATTACTGAATACCAGATATATTGGATATTTTCGAAACCTGTCTATGACACCAAGAGAACCTTGGGCATTGTTCTTGGAAAAACACAGCAGAACTGGTGAGAAAGTAGCTAATCTTAAATATTCAAATTTCTTGAAAAATACTGGACTGAAGCACAATGAAGGTTGATACATTTTGTTTTTCTATCTTATATTGTAGTCTTTTAGAAGAAAAATGTTATAAAATACGGATTCAGTATTTGCATACTAAAATAAAAAATAAGTATCCATAATTAATGGGGTTTCAAATGCATTTGCATGAAATATTTACAGGGTGTTCTCTAATCACAACGTTTAATATTTATTTTAAGAAAACTTTGTTAAATTGAAGAAAAAAAGCATACAATAGAGATACCAAATTAATAAAATGAAAAAAAAAAACTTTTTAAATCTTACGAATCTCTATTAATAAGGATGTATAATTAAAAACGATCTGTTTGCAAGATGAAACTTAAACTTCTAGTAATGTCTTGAAATCTCCGTTGTTTTCTCAAGCAATCAAACATGTTTTGGTATATTTAATTTCACCCTTCATTTCAATAGTGACTTAAATTAGTTTTGATATTGTTTAAATCTTATCCATGCTTTAATATTAATTACTAAACGACCCTTAATGTATGTATATTTTTTAATTCAATTTTGACAAGTACTTTTAAATTAAATATTGTTAGAACAGCAGCACAGCAAGAACTTCTACTAGAAGGTAATTCTATATTTTTTTTGATCTTGCTCTTAATTTTCCAAAGAAAAGCGTCGCATCAAGGACACTCATGCTGTTCATTCTCAGAAGATGTAATACTCAACTTATTTCTTTCAATAACATCCTCAACTTTATAAATTTTACACAGTTCGAAGTTATAAATCTTTGGCTATGTGTTATCATTCAAAACATTGCCAAAAATAGTTCTAAGAATTTCACCCCAAGGGTTTTCACTTCTATATTGTTAAGCTCTAAGTATTTGGTGCAAAAATATATATTAAGAAGCTGATTATGGAACACTCAGTATATTCTAGAGTTTTCACTGATTAAAAAACATTGACTAGTCAGGGGTCTGTTTTGAAGAAATTTGGGTCCATTAACGGACCCTTCACAAAATATCTTTTCATAAAAACGGACCCTTCACAAAATATTTTAACTTAAAAACGGACCCTTCACAAAATAGTTTATCCTTTAATCGGACCCTTCACAGATTTGTTTATCTTCGTTATTGTTTTGTTAATCGAATAAATTCTTCCCAGGAAAGGGGGAGAGATAGACAGTTTATTTTTTAAAATTTAATTTTTTAAACTATAATTTTACAGTGTTGAGCATAATCTTGTATGTCTTTACAATTTAAAAACTCCTTGAAAAATTTTTTATGCAATAACGGACCCAAATTCACAAAAGCAGACCCTGGTTGAAAGAATGTGACTTAACGTTTATTTTATATTCGCAAATTACGAGTATTTTTTTCATAATTTTACAAAAACGGACCTTTCACAAAATGTCTGGACAGACCCCTGCTAGTATTATAAACTAAACATGTATAAAAAAATAAATTGCGTAGTTATCAGAGACAGACAATCATTGCATATTTCATCACCATACTCAGTTCCAACACTAATTTCGTTTTTTGTTACAGTACCAAAACAATCGATTTATTATCTGTTAACTGCATGATTTATACTTTAATGTGGTGTGCGTCCTACATTAGTAAGTTGCAGCATAAAGAGTGCTCTCTCTCTCTCTCTTTATATATTTTACATAAATTAGTTTACTTCCCATATTTTAAATCCTTATAGTTTGAAAGGAAAAGTTTTCAAGGATTTTAAGTGTGATACTTTAACTTAATCTTGTTTTTTGTTTCTTTACTTTTAAATGAGTGTGTTTTAATGAGTGTAACTAAAAACAAATATAAGACAGCAGGTACAAAAAAATTGGAAAATAAACATTTAATATTTGTCACAACATTTGTCAATAGGCATAAACAATATCACAAACAATGCATAAAATGCAATAAATAATTTAATAAATAAGTACATATTATAACGCCTATTTGCACAGTTCACAATATGTATAGTTTTAACACATAACTCTAAAAATATGATTAGTATAAATGTATTAAGAACAATTTACAATGGAATTTAACATTATAATGGTTTCTGAAAACTAATAAAAAACAATAAGGATAACTAAACCTGAGAATTCATAAAATGAAAAATAAAATAATAAATAAACATCAAAGGAAAAATACCAGTTTTTCCCATTTTTTTGTGGTATTTACATAGAAGCTCAAATAAATGAAATATTTATATTTTAAAGTTCTCAATTAAAACAATTCACTAAATAATATAAGTTCATTATTCGTTTACATCAGATGTAATGATTTTATTTATCCAATAAATTGGATAATCTCAGAAGCTTTAAAAATAACCACTTTACACAGCTACCAATATATTAACTGTTGGAAACAAATATAAACGAGAAGAAAATTTTAAACATAGTCACAGTTTAAGTAAATTGAAAACATTAATAAAATGCTATACTCGTAGAATAAATTCATAAATTATTCAACAAAAATAGTTCAACAAATAAGAAGTTATCAATAAAAATAGTAATCTACTCATTACAATTTTCTTAATCATAAATATGCATTGAAATAAAATTTAAATAGCAAATATTTCACTCGGATTAGATTTCATAAAAATGTAGATAGTAAAACATTGATTGTTCAATATCTAATCAATCACTAACTGTAAGAAAATAAAATAGTCAGTAGCTCTTTTTATTTCAATAGAAAATAACTGCTTTTTTTATAAACTCCATTATGCAAATACAAAAATTATTCATTATCATTATAAAAATATCAAATAGTTATAAGTTTACAAAACTTTTAACAAGATAAATAAACAACTTACGATAACACTATCAATATTTAAGTTTTTCTCATTCTAGTTACAAAGATACATGTCCAATTAATTCAAATAATTACAGCATTAAATCAGAGATTAAAAATGAAATGTATACATACATTTTAAAAAGCATGGTAAACATGTCACAGCTCTTCAAAATCGAAGAGTATAAAATAAAATACATCTATTTATATTAAAAGGTAATAATTGAAGGTAATAAAAGGTGATAATTTTGTGCAAAATGACCTGGTGGAGCTGTTCTAAATTGAACAAGTAAAATTTTTAAATCAGATGATTTTAAAAATGTTAGAAAATGAAACTTTTTTTAAGAAAAAAAAGGGTAAAACTAGAAACAAATCAAAGGAATTCTGACTCAAACATTTTAAAAGTGGTTTAGAAATTTCTGAAAAGAATGTACATTCAAATTTTGCATAAACATTTGCACATTAAAATTACATTGAACGATTTACAGACAATGAAAAATATGAGCTAGTGCAAAGTAAGAAAAATTTTAAGATGTTTTAAGTGAATTTTTTAAAATTTTTAATATTGATCTAATAAGCGATCTTTCTTTGCTTGAAAGGGAGAAAAAAAGACTAATATCACAAATTAAAGAAAAGAAAATAATGCCTTCTACAAGATGAACCAAGCGTTTTTACAGTGTTTTCATAAATGTATGTTTTTAAGTGTTATGTTCTATTTTATTGTTATGTTCTATTTTATTGTTATACACCATAACAATTTTTTGGAAACTCACCAGTGCATTTTATTCTTAAGTCTATATTCAATTTTAAAACCTGGAAAAATAGTTTCCCAGAATGATGCGATTGAAACTAAAAGTTCATAAATTTTTTTTTCTGAAAAAAATTTTGTTTTTAAAAAACTAAGAAATTTTTCTATTTTTGGAAGATATATAAAATCTAGAACATTGCTGAACTAAGCATGATTAAGCACATTGATTTAAAAGGAGGCATATTATAAAAATATTTACCATATAATTATTCTGGAGGTAATTGCATGAATTTATCAAAAAGTCCTGGAACATAGACATTTGCTTTGTTTCATAAATTTAAGAGCAATATAAAAATTAGTTATTTCCAAAATTCATTATATCTGAACTTAAAAAAATTTAACTTATATGTGAAAAAATGTAAAATGTTTATTTAATAAATGCACTTCAAAATATAATTAAATATACTAACTCAATTTTGTTCAACAAATTTCAATTTTATGTTATATTTAAATTTAGCACAATAAGTAAAAAAAAACTTATAATTTATAAGATACAAAAATGATTTAAAAATTTTTTACTTCTGTCATTGCAATATAAAAGAACCATATTGAAATATACAGATAAATAAATAAAAAAAGATAAACTATTAAATAAGAAGTTTTAACCATGACTAAACTAAAAGATTCCACAGAGAAAATTATTAAATAAATTTTACTATTAAATGAATTGAAATGCATTTGTTAAAAATAACCCAAATAAGAAACATATTGAATAAGATAAAACTAGATAAAGAATTCTACCATTATATAGAAAGATTCAACTTAAAATTCTAGTAATAACAGAGCATTAAATTTTTTAATGGTAAACAAAATTTTAGATTAAGAAAAAAGAATATAATATCGATAATTATAATATCAACAATGAATATTAATAATAAATAATATTAATAATTTTAAAAAAATTCTTAATCAAAATTTATTTATTTATTATTAGCTAAGGGTAAATTATATTATATTTTTCATTCCTCCTTACATCAATAAGTTTTATACATTTATTAGTTGGATATAAGATGGAATTTATAGAACTTATCGTTAAATTAAACAGTTCTGCGCTTTGTATGATTATTACTTGCTTAAACAAAAATAAAGGATAACTATGTAATTACTGTTGACAACAAAAAAAAATATTCACATAACAATAAGTTGTGAGTTAATTAGTTATGTTGGCCTGTTTCCCAATAGATAATATTACATTTAAATATTAAAACACTAATTTCGTNAAAAATTACAGATATATTTACAAGAACAATAAGAATAACATATTTCTACTGTTTTGAAAAATAAGTAATTAAATTTTAATAAAAAAAATAAAATAATTTAATACAATAATTTTAAGGTGCATTTAAAAATATTAGTAAATGGCTCAATAGTTGAATAAAAACAATGTCTCACTCACACAGATGCAGTGAGATACACTACTTTAGTACTTCCTAGAGTACAAATCATGGCGGATAAGTGGAATAGCATTCTATATCAGATTTAATGCAGTCAGTGTGAGAAGGAAAGAGTGAGAGAAATATTAAATTTAATGTAGTCAGTGTGAGAAGGAAAGAGTGAGAGAAACATCAGATTTAATGCAGTCAGTGTGAGAAGGAAAGAGTGAGAGAAATATCAAATTTAATGCAGTCAGTATGAGAAGGTAAGAGTGAGAGAAATATTAAATTTAATGTAGTCAGTGTGAGAAGGAAAGAGTGAGAGAAATATCGAATATAATGCAGTCAGTGTGAGAAGGTAAGAGTGAGAGAAATATTAAATTTAATGCAGTAAGTGTGAGAAGGAAAGAGTGAGAGAAATATTGAATATAATGCAGTCAGTGTGAGAGTAATCAAATTTTAAAAAAGTCATATTTTTAAAAATTTGCTTTTTCAGAAACTTAACTAATTTGGTAAAAATTTTGCACTTTGCCAGATAAAATTGCATTCTTTAAAATGATATAAAAATTTGTATACCTTACAATTCAAAATTTTTTTAACAAATAAAATAATAAAAAAAAAAATTTAAGCGAAATCATTTGAATAGTTCCCGAGAAATTGAAAAAAGTCGGATGTTTAAATGTTAGGAATGTTTATTCAGAGAAAATATATTTTTTAGTCTGATTACGTGATTTAAGATATTGTCTGCACAAATTAATTAGCATATCTGAGGTCTCCCCTAAGAACCATTAAGTTCGAATCTTAGTGCGTGAAACTCCAATCATTAGATCAGAAGCAATTCAGGGTGATTCTTTTCTTGCACAGCGTAGAATGTTAAGTAAATTTGCGTACCTTACAATTCGAAATTTGTTCAATAATAATATAATTCAAAATACTAACTTTGAACAAATAGCTCCCCCAATACAGCTAATTCCAAAAACATTTGACAAAAATTAAATTTTAAAAGCCATATTTCATGGAGAAAAAATCTTAAAAATTTAAAATATCCTTAAAATTTGAGATATGGTAAGCTACGCAAAAAAGTAAAATCAACAATAAGGGGTTCAAACTTTAAACCGCTTTTCTGAATAAACTATTAGAACCATATTTCCCAGATAGCAACTACCATCATAATTTGAGGGTCTGGAATAAAATCCTGTAAAATATAGTTTACACTAATTAATTAGCATACTTGAACCCTTCAAACCATTAAAATTGAGTCCCAGTAAGTCAGGATTCAATCATTAGATCAAATTCTTTTTTCCTGCACACTGTACTTCATTGTAAAATGGAGCAATGTGTGAACATTATGTTTTGCTTCAAAATCTGCAAAATGGCAAATAAAGATAAACAAAATGTTAGAGAAAGTATACAGCATGAAAAAAGTGAGTAAAAAGCATGTTTTGGAATGGTTAAAAAACTTTAGAGATGAAAAAAATTCACCTGGATCCAACAATTGTGCTTAAAGCAATGATAAAAGAAGCTTTTTATGTACAGTGCGCAAAAATGTACAGTGCATAAAAAAGAAACAAAAAAGATCGCGGGAGTGAACTCAAATATGCTAATTATGAAGTGCTGGCAATATTTTAAGTTATGAAATCAGACACAAAAATGCACTTTCTCTGAATATGCATACCTTTTTCGACAAATTCAGGTTTCTGACCCCCAAATTACAGGAGGTAGCCACAATGTAGGAAATATGGTTCCCATAGTTTGGTCAGAAGAGAGGTCCAAAGTTTTGATCTCTTCGTGTTAATTTTACCTTTTGCGTATTTAACTAAATTTCAAAAACTTTTTAAGCGAATTAAAAAAAATTTGCGCACTATTATGACATTTTTTTGTCCAAAGATAATTCCATGCAAAAAATAACCTTTATTAATAACTTATTACTTTATTTAATAAAGGTAAAAAAAAAACTTCAAATTGAAAGGCATAAAATTTTTTGCATCATTTTAAAGAATGTAATTTTACAAGGCAAAATACAAAATCTGAGAAAAATTAGTTGAATAGCTCCTGAGAAATTGAACTTCAAAAAAGTCATATATTTGAAATTCAATTTCTCAAGAGCATTTCTACCGATTTTGCTCACATTTTGAATTTTGCCATGTAAAATTACTTTCTTTAAAATGATGTAAAAAATAATATTTAATAAAGGTTATTCTTTACATAGAATAATCTTCAGACAAATGAATCTTATAATCATGAGCAAAAGTTTTTCAATTTGCTTAAAAAGTTTTCAACATATAGCGAAATATGCAAAAAGTAAAATTAAGGGGTCAAAACTTTGGACTGCTCTCCTGACCAAACTATTAGGAAGTGGAGAACTGATCATTAGTTCAAAAGTTATTCAGGTTCTTTTTTTTTGGCACACTGTACAACAGATGTCAAAAAGAACTATATCTAGTGGTGGTTACTATTTGTAACTCTTGTTTCCTTGAAATTTTTGAGACCATCCACTTAATTCCTTAAATGTATCATGTGGTTCGGTTAACAATTTTATAAATAATCAAATAAAAAACTGTTGATTTACCTAGAGAACCTTCAATTCCTCTCAGAAGATCATTAGTTTTTAAAACCAGCAACATTTCTCTTGGAACTCTGCTAAGAACAGTTGTTATTTCAGGTAAGTAATTAGCTGCATTGTTTCGTATTTCTTGCTTCTAAAAGAAGACATTATTGCTAATATAATGATTATTTCAAAACTACATTAAATTACAATATTAATAAATTCAATTTATAACTTATTTATTTGAGTCAAAATTTTTTTTTACAAAGTACTAGAGTGCTTAATGTTACTTAAAACCACAAATCATAGTCAGAAATTTTGTTTCTTAGAAAGACTACAAACTCAAAACTTGAATATTTGGAAACTAATACAATAATTTTATTTATTTAATAACATTATTCTAAAAATATTAGTGTTTAAAAATAAATAAATAATAAAAATTGCATATGAAGAATAATAAATGTTTAAAGAGCAAAACTCTTGGAGAAAATATACATTATACAAACATGATATGGAACACAAATATTTGTTACAGACACCATTTATAGAAAAATAAAACTGTATTTTTAAAAGAAAAAGTTTTATTTCATCAGGTAGTAAATGAAGATTAGAAAAAATAAATAATAGGAAAATAAACCAATAATGCTAGGGAAGAGAAAATTTTATACTAGTTTACCTAAGAAAGACAATACCAATTAACTGTTTAATATTCACATTAGTATATGCTTTAAAATAAACAAAGGCTTATAAAATATTTATTTAATTTTAGAACACTTTGAAATTTTTATTCTAAGCAATAAGAACAGAAAGAAATTTATAGGTGAAAAACAAGAAATAAACTTAAAAGTATATCAAAAATGTCTGGAATTTCAACGATAATTGGCCATACATCCTGAGTTAGTGAAAGTAGTGATACTCATAACAGTTAAAATATCTATATTTTCCTTTATAAAAAATAAACTGAACTTACCAAGTAAAAGAATGTAATTCTATTTTTTGCTTAAAAAAAAGGAGTTTAAATCAAAAAAGCTTATCTCAATCATAAATGCTAATATTTGCCACTTACAATTGCTGCATGGTATATATACAAGAATTTAAAATTTAGGACAATATATAAACAAAGTCCTTTATGATTATCAATTTAATAAATAAAAACCAACAATGTGATACTGAAGATTAGTATATGTTAGACTTTGTAAATGTTGCTTGTTGAATTTGCAAATAATTTCATAATTTGAATTGGTAAGACCAAAAATTTTCACTCATATTTCTGAGTTCAAAGAAAAAACTAAGTATTATGCTCATTTATACTTATCTTATTTTTTGAACTAAAAAATCAGAAATATAAGTTTCAAAATGAATTTTAGAAATAATAAGCAATGTGTCACAGTTAATTTTTTCCTTAATGGTTTCCTATTCAAACATTTGTATCTTGATTTGCTATTAGTTTGCATGAGAAGAAAGAATTACATAAGTTTGGAAATTAAGTTTAAAAAATTTATCTAGGCATTGGTACTTCTATCTGTTGCCAGAAGAGAAAATATGAAACAAAAACTGGATTATATTATCACTTCATGACCTGATTTTCAAACTTAATTCTTTACACCACAAGGAAGTGGATGTAACATAGTACAGTATAACGAGTCCTGATTATCTGAGTTTCGGCTTTAACCGAGCTATAAAATATTTCAAGGATTGTTTTGTTTTAGTTTATTTTTAAAACTACATCAGAAAGAAATTCAGAACTTTATCTTTCAAACACTCAGGATAAGAAACTTACGGACAACATGAGATTATCGACAAAATGATCGTTAATATCGTCAATAAGAAAATGAATCTAGGGAAGATGATGAAGATCGTGACAATGAAAATCAATATATAAAAATATCTCAACATAAAAAAATCATTAGAAAAGCTATCAAAAGTGCTATTGAATATATAGTACAACAAGAAGAAAAGCACCAAAGTAATGTAAAACAAAAAACGAATAAGGACTTTAATTAAAAACTCGCTTAATTCTCATAAAGTATGCTCTTAAAGTGTATTTAAGGAAGCTTTTTAACTATAATATGAATTGTATGTGGTGGACTCGTATAAATTTTGTATTTGTTAAACTTATACGTATTCTTTTTCTTTCCATTTTTATACTCTTCGCTTTAACTGAAGTTTTCTGGTTATCCTAGTTAATCATGGTCCACACTAACTCGGATAATCACTACTTTACTATACTTTCCTTTTACTTGTTTTACAGTGGAATAAAACCCTTAACATTGCCAGTTGAAAGAAATAAAAATTATTCAGTCTTTCTTCTAGAGCTTTGTAAGACAATTGCATACAGAGATAAAGGAGATGTAACACTAAATTTAAACATCTAATTTTAACTGCATAAATTCCTATTCAAGATTTATTTAATTTATCCTAGTTAAGCAGTAATTTATCCTTCTAGAGCTATGTAAGACAATTGCATGCAGAGATAAAGGAGATGTAACACTAAATTTAAACATCTAATTTTAACTGCATAAATTCCTATTCAAGATTTATTTAATTTATAACTCCTTTACCTTACTATATTTTATAGTATTTTATATAAAAAAATTTGGGAAATAAAAAAAGTAGTAATTATATATTTCTTTAAGAGTTCAGAAATAAGTAAATTTGACTTTAAAGGATGCTTATTAATGTTCCCTCAAAGCAGTAAACAGCGACTATAAAATAAGTATTTATCCAAAAATATTTTTAATGCAACAAATATACTATTAGTATATCGAAACATGGTTACAAATATTCAATGAATAATAACTATAATGTTATGCAGATAATTTAACAGACACATTATAAAAAATAAAAAAATATTGATGATGAATATTTTAGCAAAAAATGTCATTAAATAAAAGCATAGAAATAAATTAAACATGCAAATTAGGAAAACAAAATTCAAAGTACTAACCTCCTCTGAAGTTTTTTCAGTTTTTTCAATTCCTTTAGTCACAGCTGTCCAAGATCGAGCTGTAAGCATGCAAGCAAATAAACCATATAAATCCCCTACGCCCAATTTTTTGCCCCAATACTCAACTCCTTTTACATCAGCATTCATTAAGGCTAACCACATATTGCTGTACTGAAATCTAAATTGGTCTGTAAGATCCTAAAATTGAAAAGAAACAAAACATTAATTGCACATAATACAAAGCAGTTCGTACTTTTTTCTATTCTAAAAAATTATAATAAATCCTGGTGAAAAAATTCGCACACACATACATATACACATATATATATATATACATATA
>NC_092210.1:57137602-57192022 GCF_043381705.1 Parasteatoda tepidariorum | reverse complement strand
ATATATAAATGATAATTTAAATTAATTGACAATGGGTAAGTTCATTATCCTTTTTCCCAAAACTAAGACAGCTTTATAAACTTTTTAAAATAAATAAAACTTAAAAACACACAAAGTTAAGAATAATTTAAACACCAAACATGAGTAAAAAAGCAATTCAGGCTATGTTAACTATGTGCAAATGTGTAAACTATAATTTTAAGACATTTTTTTAAAATCTAAACACTAATTAAAAACACTCTAACTTTTACACAAGGAATAAAAATAGAATATTAGGCTCAACATTACCACATAAAGACCATGATCTAAGAGCACAATTTTCATATCCTTTGAGTCTTTATCTTTTTGAACCAAAATATTCCCAGGATGAGGATCACAATGAACATATCCTTGAACAAAAATCATTTGACTGTAGAGTTCTCCAAGCCTTTTGGATACTTCAGAAGGAGATATTTTATGTTTTTTTATGTACTTTTCATCATCAACTTGACCACCTTCACAATACTCCATTGTTAGTACTCGTTTGGTTGATAAATTCCAATATATTTTAGGTACCTAAAGATGAGCAGTCATATAATAAACATTAAAAACAATTGTACATAACTCACAGTTTTTTTTTCTTCCATTAAAACTACAGTTAATTTTATATAAAAAATATTAATGCACAAATTAATTTTTCCTATAGTACAACCAATCGATAGATAGCAAAATTTTATGATAAAAGTAATTGACTTGTATTTGTTTGTGACAAGGAATAGAGATTACATAGCTTTTAAATTCTGATTTTTAATATTTTTTCATTTATTACATTATTAGTGATTATCAATAAAAGCAATATTAATTTAAACAAGTTCATTTAATATAAATTTATTAAAATAATTCTATTAATATTATAACCTATAGTCAACATGTGTAATCAACAGGACAATCAACAAAGTATAAGAATTAAAACCAACAGTTTAAACTATTTTATACCAATCATTAGTTGAAAACTTCAAACTGTTTAATAAATAAAGTTCCCAGAATTTAAAAAAAAAAAAAGCTCATTTACTGCACAACGAAAAGTTGATTTTGTAAAGATCTGTACCAAAGTTTGCCATCTCAAAACACAATCTATCAACTAAAATTATAAAAAAAGGGTTTTAAACAATTTACATACTTTTTTAAAGATTTTTTTTTACTAAATGTGTACTTGACAGTCTAACAAACTGATAGGTGCTACATATAAATCATGATTAAAAAGAATAAAATATTAATCAAGCAAAACAGAAAAGTAACGTAGAAATATTTATCCTTTATCCTATCTCACCTTTTATTTACTTATAAATCTTTCGACTCCTTTACTGACAAAACAATTTAGACTATATTTTCCAAATTGTGGCAAACCATTTCTAATTTGAGGGTCACAAATTAAAATACATTGAGAAAAAGGTATATTTATTCAGACAATTTTTTTGACTGATTTCATATTTTAGAATACTGCATGCACAAATTATTAGTGCATTCAAAGCTAACCCCTAGAAACAGATTAGAAAAGTGAAGAGAAAGAAGAGACCAAGAAACAGATGATTGATTATCAGTATTTGAATTTACAATCATCAGATTAAAAGTTATTGAGAACTTGTGTTTATTATTTTGCACATGTGTAGTAGCATTGTAAAAAAAAAAAAAAAACTTCCATAAAATATTTCGTGCAATTGTTTTGCTAACAATTTTAAACTCTTCTTGAGACAAAATTTTAAAATAATTAAAAATTATAAGATCAAAAAGATATAAGAGTCTGACAAAGGAACAGAGATGATATCAGAAAGGTGGGAGGAGGAAAACAATTTTTTTAATTCGGTTCCCATCTTATTAAGATTAAAAGTAAATATTTACCTTTAACCACGAAAAAGAAGCGAACATTTTTCCTACTCTTTCTGCATTCTGCCCTTCATGTATAAAGTCTAGTTCAAGGGGCAAATTTCTTTTTGTTTCTTCAGCAAGCCACATAAATGTAAATTCAGGAAAGATCATGTCGACAATGTTTACCAGCAGCTAATAAATCAATAAATAAAATTTGAAATACTTTACTAAGGTATTTACATACAATTTAAATAACTAAAAGTAATTTTATAGATTTTAATTGAATAAAAAAACACAATGTCATAAGTAGTTATTTTGATGTATTCATGCTTAAAATGCATTATTTAAGACACCGTTTTACAACACTATAAAATTTTATGAAACAAATTATAATACAAAAAAAAATCCCAAACATAAAAATTCTAGACAAAAGCAACATATGTACTCAACATATGTACATATATATCTAACATATTTGTTCATTTACCCTCTCATAAGAAGAGTTGAGTCTATAATTCTTTTTATGGGAAATGTATTTCTTTCACTGAGATCCTTACTTTAACAGGGGTCTGTCCAGACATTTTGTGAAAGGTCCTGTTTTTGTAAAATTGTGAAAAAACTATTCATAATTTGTGAATATAAAATAAATGTTAAGTCACATTCTTTCAACCAGGGTCCTGCTTTTGTGAATTTGTGAAAATAGGGTCCTGTTATTGCAAAAATTGCTAAAAACCTTTTCAAGAAGTTTTTAAATTGTAAATAGATACAAGATTCTGCTCAACAATTGCTGCTTCTAAATTAGAGATGCAACATACAAATATTTGGTATTTAGCTTATTCTGCTCAACAAAGAACATTAATTTCGGGCGAATAATGGAAACAAAATCACTCACACTTTTAATAATTTCAATTGACATATTTTAAATAACACAACTTAGTAATGTATCAGTTTTAATGTGTTACGCATTAAGTAAACTTAAACAATTGTTACATTTATAACATTTTATTTAAAAAATTGCCAGAAATTAATTTTTATTTACCTAATATTCTAGTAATTAAATTTATGAATAAATAAAAATTGATCAATTATTTATTTACAAAAAAAAAATATTATTTAATAAGAATGTGCACACGATGTTTGTAAAAGTAGAAATATTTTCTTAGAGTACTACATTTGGAATTTNTATTATGTAAAATAACCCTTTGGACTTTAAAAAAAAAGTTGATCCAAAAGAACAGACTATGTGTGACTCAATCAGAAGAGATAAATGAAAAGAAATTTTACTCATTTACAAAATTTATACCAATTCAAATAGAGAAAGGTTATCAGGGGTCTGTCCAGACATTTTGGGAAAGGTCTTGTTTTTGTAAAATTGTGAAAAAACTACTCACAATTTGTGAATATAAAACAAGAGGTAAGTCGCACTCTTTCAAACAGGGTAGTACTTTTCTGAATTTGTGCAAATAGGGTCTTGTTATTGCAAAAATTGCTAAAAACCTTTTCAAGAAGTTTTTAAATTGTAAATAGATACAAGATTCTGCTCAACAATTGCTGCTTCTAAATTAGAGATGCAACATACAAATATTTGGTATTTAGCTTATTCTGCTCAACACAGAATATTAATTTCGGACAAATAATGGAAACAAAATCACTCACATTTTTAATAATTTTAATTGCCATATTTTAAATAACTCAACTTAGTAATGTATCAGTTTTAATGTGTTACGCATTAAGTAAACTTAAACAATTCTTAAATTTATAACATTTTATTTAAAAAATTGCCAGAAATTAATTTTTATTTACCTAACATTCTATTAATTAAATTCATGAATAAATATAAATTGATCAATTATTTATTCACAAAAAAAAAATAAAAATATTATGATTTAATATTAATAAGAATGCGGACATGATGTTTGTAAAAGTAGAAATATTTTCTTAGAATATTACATTTGGAATTTAAACTTAGGGAAAGTTAGTTTGTCTCAAACTATATTTCTTCCCCCCCCCCCTCGGGAAGGGTTTATTCGATTAACAAAACAATAATGAAGATAAACAAATCTGTGAAGGGTACGATTAAAAGATAAATTATTTCAAGAAGGGTCCGTTTTTATGAAAAGATATTTTGTGAAGAGTCCGTTAACGGACCATAATTTCTTCTAAGCAGATCCCTGTTTAAGAATATAGCAAAAACAATTAAAGAAAAAGTATTGTCCTTAACTACTGTAACATACTAAAAGGCCATAACAGTATAGGATTTAAATCTTAACTTGCTATTTGATATACATACATAGTTATATTTTGATATTCAATTTCCTTCTTTTATATAGATACAATAAGCTTTTAAATATTTTAAACCAACATAATATAATCAATAAATCATATTAATTCTTAGAATGAACTTTAATTGGGAATTTTTTTTAATGTATGTAAAATTGGTCAGGTGTTTCAATTATACAATGAACTGCAGAATTTTTCATTTTTTTCACCATAGAATATCAATTAATTCAAAGGGGAAAAATTAAGATTTATGTGAAACAGTTTTGATTATTGAGTTACATCCATTATCAATTATAATAACAAAACCACTATATAGCTTTATTTAAATAACTCTTTAAAATAAAATAACAAATATAGTTGTCAAAATGAACTAAACAACTAACTATTCTTCTAATGAAGAAATGAAAGCATAATAACTTTTTTTATAAGCACTTAAATGCTAAAAATAACAAGTAAAGTAACATCTTATATCTGACTAACATACCAGAGGTACGATAAACATCAATAATTTAAACTAAGGCTTATTAATTACAGTGGTTTACAAAGCACAACTTATAAATAAAAATCCTACTTCCATAGTTGCCATGTCAACTCTTGCATGAGAATGAACATTTCGATGCTGAACTTTTACAGCTACTTTTGTGTCATCTTGTAATGTCGCTAAATGAACTTGTGCAAGTGATGCTGCTCCCAAAGGTTCAGGTTCAAAGGATTTAAAGATTTTATCAGCCTAATAAAAGCAAAATTTTAAAATCTATTTTTTGTAATATAAAGTAAAATAATTAAAACAATCTTAAATATAATTATATCAATGTATGATTCTGACAAAAGAAGATAAGTACAGTAGGGAACCGATTATCCGGAACGATCGGGACCATCGCTATTCCGGATAACTGATTTTTCCGGTTTTCTGAATTTTTTTATTGTTAAACCCAACTAAAAAACATATATCTGGAAATAATCTTAAAAAGAAGAAAAACCGATGAAGTAATACACTAATGATTATTTCCAAAATGATGGTAAGGTAAACATCTTTCAAAAAGAAAGAAAAATCCTAAAATCTTATGAGGAAAAAAAGAATTTTTTTTTTTAAACATTGTGGGAAAATTTATCGAATTTCGTTCCGGTTTCTTGGTTTTCTGATTTCTGGATAACGGGTTCTGTACTGAACATAATAAGTAAAGTAATGTTTTCATTATATCTAATTTGAAAATGATTGAAGAAAGAAACAAAAACCTTGGAGAAAATTTTCCCTGGAGATATTTCCTTAAATGGGTGATTTACTGTGAAAAATAAAAAATTGGAAAAAAAGTTCATCTTCTGATTTAAAAAAAAAAAAGAAAGAAAGGAAAACCTAATGGAGAGAGAAAAGCAGGCATGGAATACATTTGTTAAAGCACACAGCCAATCATGGCCAAGCACTTAGTCCCAATTTTCAGGGCTCTCTCTCTTAACAGCTATGGTAGTAATGCCGCGTAATTCTAACCCTGGTTAGATACCATGGGCAGCACCTGAGCAACACTATAACCAATGACATGACTTTCAGCCACAACAGATTTAACCTGAACCCAGCTGCTAATACCTATTGGTTGTTTAGTCAGCTGCCAAGATCGAACTTGGGGTACCAGTTCTCTACCAGTGGTATGAGCCCATGCCGAAATAAAATGTGCCATTGCAGATTGTTAAAACACATGTAACTACTGAAAAAGAGGATGCCAACTAGAGAATTGTCTGCCAAGGTAACCCCAACATTCTCTTTTGGATTCAGGTTCAGACACTGGTTGGCCAATCCATGAGTCCAAATCTGGTCATCCTAATATTCCAGAAAATCCAAATGAAATCAAAACCAATTGAATCCTTAAAAATGCAAACACAGGGATCAAATAACATAGGTCTATACTAAGACTACGGTACCTTTTTCAAAAACAATAAAGGTCAAACAGCCATCCAAGGTGACACCTTGCCTGATCATCAAACTTTTGCTGCCATGATGGCTGATATTCTTGAACATTGAAAGACAGGTAACAAGTCCATGCTTGGCCTATAATTTTTATTATTACATGCTATCTTTTATTAAAAGCTTTTTTAGTGATTCAGTCAATTTCCTTTCGATGGACAATAGTGTGCAGTCAAAAACACTATTCATGTCAAGCATTTTATGAAATGTGAAAATATTTACATCAAAAATTGTCAAGTTTTCTGACCTAAATTTGATAGAGAAAACTTAGGACTACTCTTTGAGACTTTTTGCAAGGTCATAGCACAAGCTGGGACAAATATAACTCAGTATCTGGGCTTCCCTTCTTATTTCAGGGTTGAGCACTTTATTTAGCAGTCACGCCACCAATGTAATGTAGTTAGGAGAAAAACTCTAAAACTCAATTTCATAACATTTACAATTTTTCACATAAAGTTTTTATCAGTTCTTTTTATTTTATTTATTTTTTTTAAACTTTTCTGTAAATTGTGCTTTTTTGTAGTACATCATTTTTAGGCTTGTATTTATGTAAATTTTTTTGCCACATTCAAAAAATAACATCTTAATGTACACTTCTTTCAATTTTCACATTTCTATGTTCATTTATTTTTAAATTAGATACAGAAAACTGGTTCAACTTTAACATTTGAAGAAAAATGCGTGTGAAAAAATTTAAAAACGCTAAAATACTAGAAGAATTACTTTGACCATAAAAAATTTATATTAATATAATTATTTTAAATAAGAGAAAGCAAACTAGAGACTACGAGCCTTTTAAATACTTTTTTTTAACTAACAAAATAAACATCATATTTTTTTGAAACATAAGAAATGGGAACAGAAATGGGTATAAAATGAAGGCAAATTTCTTATATTTAAGAATTCACATTTTATAATTATTTCTCATTTACTCCATCAAAATTTAACAAATTTCATAATAAATTTGTTTAATTACGTGTTGTGCAAATCTTATACATATAATTTTATATTAAGTCAATTTAATAAAAAAAAAATTAACAATTGAAATAATACATAATTTAAACTTATGTTCTTCTTCAGAATTCAAACCAAAAAGAGCAAACTTGTATTTATATTTTTGTCACATTTCATCAAAATCTAATCAGATTATTATTAATAATATCAGATTACTATTAATATTGAATTAGAATTATATTTCATCAGATTAGAATCAATAGTAAATGATTAATATTTTCAGAAATATCAATTATTCACAACTAATGACCAAAAAAAAAAATTATTTACCTTTTTCATTATCTATATGGAATTTAAGTAGAAGAGGTTTCAGGTGTTTTGTTTAAATGTCAATAACACAGAAATCTATTAATGCCCAATTCCTATGTACCATAACATATAAGTCATATAGTAAAATAACTAAATCAGAAATATAAAGAATTTCGTAATCATGTTTGCATTCTAAGAACCATGCTTGTAAAGATCAATTTTCAGGAATTATATTTTAAAAACATGATGAGGAGAAATTCAATAACTTACATCTTCTTGTAAATCTTCTTTTAAAACAAAAAAGACATCCTCCAAAGCTGCTTTGGGAGCCTTGTTATGTAAAACCTTTAATGTTGATACATACTCATGCGGTAACAAATAATTTAAAGCACCTATATGTTGTCCAACTTTGATGAAGGCACCCCCATTCTTACAACATAAATCAAGCAATTGTTTGGCTGATCTATAGTGAACCTGCAAAACCAAAATAGAATATAGTAAGAAATAACTATTGTATTAAAAATTTGCAGACAGTTTTTTAGGGCCCTATAATATTCAAATGTTTTTAGCAAAAAAATTATTACTATGATGAACTTGAGCTATCCACAAATTGGTTTTAAAGTGTGCACAATTCTCACATTTTGAAAAAATATTGTAATGTAAATATATATTAAAGTTATGGAGATTTTTAAAACTATGTCATAAACGGTTTTAATAACTGCTGAAAAATCAATTTAAAAATCTGCTTTACAAGAAGTAATTGCAAATCTGGCGAAACAAAAACTTATTATTTAAATGTCGATTTTAAATTTGTTGGTAGTAATTATATTGTATTTAAAACATAGATTATTATAAAAAACAATGTGGAAATGGCCAGTAAAAAGATTAACTTTGACAACTGTCAAAACAACAATTGGAAATTGATGTAAATGATGAAAAGACAGCATGGCTCGTGAAAAAGTTATTACTCAAATTTGAAATTTGCGTTTCATAATAACATTTATTAATACCATTGTTATTTGTAAAGATGAAACAGTCAGAAAACAACATAAATGAGCAACAAAATAGTTGTGAACCAAAAGTAGATTACTCAAATTCGAAATTTAAACATTGCAATAAGTTATAAAACATAGAAATTAAAAATACTATGTAGAAACAGCCAAAAAAAGTGATAATTAACTATCGAAAAACAAGGTGAATTCACTATGAAATTGAGAGTAAAAAAAGAGTGCTCAAACTCGAGAGCTGTAAAACAAAAATTAACAGAAATAACTACTGAAATGGGTGAACCAACGATGGAATATAGTCAAGAATCAATTGCTTCAAAAAGTGATTACTTAAATTTTTAATTTGGTTGCTTCAATAACATCTTATTAATAATACTGGAGTTTAAAAAACTATGAGGATATGGGTGAAAAAATGATAAATAACTGCTGATAAAACAATTGGGTGGATTTATGTTGGAATTGAAGTGTATATAGCATTTCAAGAATTGATAACTTTAATTTGAACTTTGAGTGCTGTATTAAAAATGTCAGAATTTGAAAAATCATGTGGAAAGAGTCGAAAATGGACCATAGGAGGTTACCAGCAATTTTTTCAACTGTGTTTTTTTCTAGCATATGATTATTTTATTAGAAATTTTCTACTTGCTAGTCAAGAAAATTGTGCCCTGGTGGAAGCTTATACTCAAATAAATTCTAATCGAATGAAAATTGTTGACAATAAATTAAAATATTTAAGAAATAAAATTGATTTAAATGTTTCACTGGGCAAAGACATACTGCTTTTCAGAAGCTTAGCAACTTATTCTAGTTAATAGTAACTAGTAAGGGTAAAAATTAAAAGAAAGAAAGAATTGATCCTAGGAGCAATGCTAAAAGATATTACTAGTTCATATCAATTTTCACAAATCCATGTATGTTTCGTTTCGATTAATATTTTGTTTAAAAAAAGCTAATAAAATAAGTTTAAATGAAAAATTACAATGCAAAGAATGCTTATGCACACAATTATGATAAACTATGCTATTTTGTAACAGAAACTCAGACCAAAACACGAAAGTGTAAAACAAAAAACCAAAACAGTATACCACCTCTTTACACCAATTGCTGGTCTGAGAAGCCACAGATTATTATTTCATGGTGGTCTGAGTAAAAGTTTAGTGCTCCCAGGTGAATAGACCAGCAATAATTTTGAGCTATATCTTAGAACATTTTATACAAATAATATTATTAGTATCATAATGGCATTATATCTAATAATGATTTTATGTCAAATACCAAAAGTAATATTACTTCAGACTTTAACAGTTGATATTCTTCACTTGACACATCTAACCCTTTTAGAGATATTTTGTAATCTACTGCTATTTTTCCAACCTGAAATAATATTATTATACTAAAACTAATGAATACAAATAACTAGAAATTTAAAAAATCAGCATAATATTATATATAGTACCGTTACAGCCGCACGACCAAAACGGATAAATCCTAATGTTGAAAGTTCCCATCTATTTTTGTGTAATGCTGCAACTGTGAAACCAGCAACTCCAAGACCAAAACCCCACCTCAAAGCTTTGCGAAGTGACATCAAAAGTATTCAAAGAACTGTACAAATGAATATAAAAAACAAAACAAAGTATCATAACATAAATTTTATAAGAAAGGAAAAACAGAGATAAGTTAAAAATTCGAATTTTGTTTTACTATAAAAAGAAAAATATCATAGATAATAAGCAAATTACAGTCAGACCTCGATATAAGGTCATCCGCATATAAGGTCATCCGCATATAAGGTCACCCCGCATATATGGTCACCCCGCATATATGGTCACTTTTCCTAAGTCCCGGCTCACTGAATAGGAATTCTTTGTTACAAAATATCGGATATATGGTCAAGTTTTAAAAATCATTATCGCTTATAAGGTCATTTTTATCTGAGGCGAGGGAAGCTCTTTTCTAGCAAAAGCCTATTTAACTTCCTTACAAGGTAATTACCCCTCTCGAGTTCTAGGATAATGTTGCAGCCAACGAACAAGCTACAATTTCTGAAATTGTTTCACAAGTTGTGGACAATGACAGTGATCCTGAGACTGTAGCTGTAACCCATGTGGAAACCTCCAATGCGATAAATGTGATACGAAATTTTTTTACAAGCCATGAGGGAGCTGAGTAACATTTTGAGAGGTTACAAAATCTAGAAAACATTGTTCAAAAAATGAAACCAAAAACAAGGCAGACCTGCATAAATGATTATTTTAAATTAGGTAAGATGTAATGTATGTATGTGCATTTTGAGGAAATTTGTAAACAGCTTTATTGTAAATTAAATTTTTTTTAAAAATCTAACTTTCTCTAATTCTTTACTAATTCTGTTAAAATTTATTGACTTAAACATTTAATATATGGCTGATCGTTTTCGTTTGCATTAACATTTTTAAAAAATCTTAATGCGTACTATTTACGTGCTTAGTTACGAACTGCTAATGAATCGGTTAAAAGGTCACCCCGCTTATAAGGTCACTTTTGCGATGCCCCTTAGGGGGACCTTAGGGTTCCATTTAATAACAATGACAATCTTTAGCAATGACAGTTTCAGATAAATTTTTAATGAGCCATTATGTAAACATAAAGTTCTTATATTAGGATGATTTGGCAAAACTAATCAGCAAGTACCAAACACAAAAAATATATCAACATTTCAATCCATGTTTCATTACATTTTTTCATGCCTATAATAAAATGCATGAGAAATTATTATTATTTAAATATTACATAGATAACAATCTATAGACTGCAAAACAAACAAACAAACAAACAAACAAACAAACACACACACACACACACACACACACACACATATATATAACACTTCATGCAGGGGAGCATAAAATAACAATGATAGACTATACACGTTCTAGGATAATATAAAAATTGCAATTCTGAAAGTCAGTTAATAGATAACATAAGAAAAATCTATATTACACAAATATTCACAATTGTGATCTACACATAATCCACACATAAGTGATTAAATCAATTACCATAGATCAGGAGTGATTGTGAGTCCAAGTCAAAATTCCGGAAAATTTCTTAAATAAAAAATAAAAAAAGTTTAAATCGAAAAATTAAAAAAAAAAAATTGAACAAGGTTTTTTCCTTTTTCTCAATATTTCTTAGTTTTCTTAAAATATATTTCAAATTTTACACATACCTATACCATTTACACATACCTTTAATGACCTGGAGAAGTAATTGAAATTTACAAATATGTCTTTCTTTTTTGAGCTTATGATTACAATAACTATTTACTGATAAAAAATGAATATTAATCTTGAATATAAGCTTATAAAGTAGCTCTCCTTACAAACAAATAAAATAAACTGTGTTTTTAAGTTCCACCTTTGAAATTTTGATTTCTGGAAACTTTTGTGATCAATGATTTTTTGAAACCTCTGAACCTTCGATCTCCAGAAACTTCCGGATTACGGTTAGCGAAAAATCTGGAAATCCGGATTTTTTGCTGCACAGATGATAATTTCTTTAAAAAAAAATTTTTTAAAAAGAAGATAGCAATTTTCAAGCTACAACTTGATGGAATAATGAATTTATTCAAAATTCTATCACTTTTTCTAATTGCTTTACAATCCATATGTTGAAATAAAAAACTAAGATAAAGAAAAATATGATAATTCCAATTTTGTCAGTTGGTGCATAAAACAGGAATTTTAATTTATATGAACACTCAAACTTTGTATCATTAATCCACATGTGATAAAATCAAATAACATCGCAAGCCATATGTTACAACATAATGAGTTAATTTATTTAAAAATTTATAGCTATAATTAATGTTTCTTTTTACTCTAATAGTTAGAGTTTATCATACCAATAGGAAAATTTGATGAATATTTTTATGTCATGGAATAAAATATGTTAGATGCTAATTTCTATGAAAACTTAATCTATTACATTATAAAGTGCAAGAGGTAAAAATTTTTTTATAACTTTTATACTAAGTTAAGAATTAATCAATTACAACAATTAGATAAATCGAGGGTTATTTAAGAAAAGAAAATACACTGTAATGTTTCTAAACGCTTAATGAACATGGTAATCCATATGTTAACACATAATATAGTATTTTAGTTAAAATTTATTATCATAGTTTCTGTTTTAGAATTACAATACGAATTCAATCAATTTTTCTAGCAGTATAAGTTAAAGGATTATGCTGCTAATATACATCTGACACGTATGTTACGCAACAATTTAAATAAATAATATTTCCTTCCCCATTTCTTCAATGAAAAAGTGTACTTTAATTTGGGTATAAGAACTAAAAATACTTTTCCACGTCATAAAATGGAAAGTTCACTTTAACATCAATAATCAGTGCTTAAGAGGGAAACAGTAAAAGGAAACCGATACAGATCACTTAATAATAAATTTGTAAAATAACAGCAAATTAAAAAAAATCAAAAAAGCAATAAACATCGATAAAATTACTGTGAAATTGCAATACATTTAAGGCCTTATAATCCTCTTAAATAATAATTTTAAATTTATACCTGGAGTACTGCCTGGGGCTAATCAAAGAACTCGGCAAAAAATAAGCAATTTTTACTGTTCTTGTTTTGATGCCAGATTTCAAATGTCATAAGTCTAATATGCAAAACGTTTTAAACTGTCTCTTTTTGCTCAGCTTAACCATAAATTAAAATAAAACCCAACTTTAAAAATTGGTTGGGTCTTTTTAGGAGTGTGCTCTCTTTAATTGTTATAATGAGTTAAATTTAATTAAAATGCACTATTAAAGAATTCAAAGACTTTTAAAAGTGCTCGTAGTGCATGTTTTGAAAATCAATATAACATAATAAATATTTTTATTTAATAAATGCGAAAAATAATGCTTCGGATTCGAACTCATGTACCGAAAGGCAATTTCGTTCATGCACAGAAAAGTTTTACGTTTTTTTAAATTGTTATAACAGGGAAAAGTACTTAAAACTAATACATAAATGATTAATAATCTGATATTACAAAGCGTTTTCATTTCATTATGTATGTTTTATATGTTTATTTCGGTTTCATGTCTGTTTCGGCTACAAATGTCTAAAAACGTCACAGGCTTTGCTTTTCCATTTAAAAAATGTTGGACATCGCATTGGCTATCGAAAACATCTGGAGCATGCTAAAATATCAACCATGCGTAACGAATGATTGTTTTGTAAAATGATAGAAATATTATGACATCGGCAGCTGTTTCTTAATAATCGTGACCGTTAGTTTTATATCTTATTTTTATGTGCGTCTGCAATCTGCCCCAAAATATAAATTTTTTTTTGTTTGTGTTTTGCATTGAAAGACAGTGTTGTTTTATATTATGAGAGATTCAAGAAATCGCGTGCTCATTACATAACTTTTGAATAAAGCAAAAATCAGAAGTTATGGTAAATTTAAATTATGGCTGTTGCTCCAAATTCAAATATTTCAAGACGGAATCCTCAAGATGATTACGAACTTGTGCAGCGAGTTGGAAGTGGAACTTACGGAGATGTTTATAAAGTTAGTGGACTATGTTTTATAATCAAATATATATATATATAATATTCGTTCATAAAAATTTATTCTCATTTAAAAAGTTACTTAAATAACGATTTGTGTAAAGTTCTTATTTTAACGCTTGGTCATGCAGTAAATATTTAGGATGTGTAAATATTATCTTCCTGATTAATTCTATGCTCATATTTGTACATTACACAGCTAATATTTTCGATCATTTTATTCCTTTCATTCTAATTTAATATAACATTAATAATTTCTTATCATTTGCATTTTTAAATTTTGTCTTTCATTTCTGTAAATATAAACATGTATTAATTTTTAGCATATCTCTAATTTAATGCTCAGGATTTAATTCTTTGATTGTTCTTTTATTAGGTTAACATAATTTTAGTATTTGCATTATGTATTTATGTTTTTTGTTGTATTAATTTTGTTAACTGTTAAAATATACATTTTAGGCCAGACGTGTTAAAGATGGACTTTTTTCTGCTGTTAAGATTATTAAACTGGAACAAGGTTTGTTCATTTTGGTTCATTTTACATTGCTTTACCCAAAATTTTGTTCTATTTCAAGTAATGTTATTGTATATAAATTGTGATTTATTGCTAGCCATTGAATGTGGTTTTAGCAATGAATAATATTTTCTATGCGTGTAATTTCAAATTGCGGCTGTAGTTAACGAGTATTGAGGACTATTACTTCGTTTTTGTAATTGTTTAGTGCTTTTCTTAGAAAAAGATAGAGAATTTAAAAATATGGAATGTGGAAATAAGAATTAGTACTTATTGGTTAGCTTGCTTTTCGCTTCAGGCAATTGTAAAGTCACCAAAAAATTTAAACCTTTGCTAACTTTTTTTTTAAACACTGAACAAGATGGAAGTTTAAAAACAATTAAATAAAATAAAAAGTAGAAAATTAAAGAAAAGATAAGTTGAATTTTCCCACAACTAGCTAAACAAAAAGTACCAAAAATTTTTCTGTTGTAGAAACATTTAATTATCTTCAAATTGACTGTTTTCAGTTACATTTAGAAGTCTTTAAGCATAACTAACTATAAGAGTTTCTTGGATATTATGAATTAAATATTATCATTATACCATATATATATATATATNTTTTTTTTCCGGTTTTTTAATTAACATTTCATGATTTTTTTTTTAATTTTTTTAATATTTTTATTTATTATTATTTTTAATAAACTGTTGTTTGTTATTTTTTACTTATTATTTCCCCCCCTTTTTCATATGTCTATTATTTTTCTTTGTTTTATTCTTCGTTATAAACTTTGCGGATGTATACATATAACTAGCATTTAGCATTATTTATAATATCACATTATACTCTTTGTTTTAATATATTCTTATTTTCATGCAACATTTTCAACTTATTATGTGTTTTTTTAATTAATATCATAGAATAAAGTATTTTTGCTTTGCATGCTAGGGTCAGAAAAACGGATATTTAATAATATGAAATTATAAAAATTCATCTTTTATTTGTTTTTTGATAATTCTCTATGTAATTTATAATCTTAGATTGATAATCTTGACTAGTGACTATGAAATTGGTGAATTTATATTGACAGATTAAATATATTTATTTAAAAAAAACTGAAATATGCCTATAATTATTAAATTAACTGTAATTTATAAAGAAATTCTTTAAAGGAGCCCATTGCAAGCATATGTGCTCTAGTACATAATAAAAATAATGATACTACTGGTGTTTTTTTCTAAGGGTTAAGGCTAGAAATGTTTAAAGAATATTTTATGCAATATTTTAATAGCTTTTTTTTAAAAAACAACTGAATTGTTCATATAATTTTTAATTAAATGTAATGTTTAATGTAACCTTTTTATTTCTTAGCAACTTTCAAATTAAATAGAATATATTGATTATAAATTTTTTTCTGATTCTAAGGGTTCTACTTTATACACACAAACTTTCAAATTCCTGATTAAAGAAAAATAATTTTCTTCATATTTTGCAGTATGAGGGATAAAGTTTTTTGTTTCTTTTGTCAAATGAAGAACAATCATAATATTTCAAAGTCTCCTATAAATAATAAAATGAAACTGACTAATGTATGATCATATTGTAATCAGTTTTAAGACTAACCTTAATAAATATAAATGATCTGTCCTTGAAGAATTGTTAATCTTTGATCTGTCTTAGTATAGTATTATGATATTGAATTAATCATTATTAGAACACTTTCTTAATTAACATTTGCAAATTTTCTTTTTCTGAACAGGAGATGATTTTTCTATTATCCAGCAAGAAATTTTGATGATGAAATCATGTAGACACCCTAATATTGTTGCATACTTTGGTAGTTATTTGAGGTATGTTTAAATACTCTTCAATTTAAAATAAATTGTACTTAATTATTTATTAAAAATTAATGAATATTAAAAATATTTTTTGAAATTTTTTGTTTTAATTCAATCATGCAAAAATATTTTACAATAATCCATGGAAATATTTCATACATTGTTTCAGATATATTGTAAAAATATTGAACAAAATAATCCTAAAAAATGGAAGCATAATTTGAGATAGCTATAAAAAATTAAAAATTGACAATTTAGTGTAAAATAAAACCTGATACTCATCATCAGAACTTATACTTAAATAATGAAAATGTGATATTAGGATAATTGTGACAGAAGAAAACAAGGTAGAATGTATTTCCTTTTGTAATCCAGTTTTGTAAGCTTTTTCTATATTATTAAATGTTTTATAATTTAGAAGAAACTTATAAATAAATTATATTACAGAAAAATAATTGTGTTTAATGATATTTTATAATACATTTACTTCGTGCTAAACATTTTGTTTAAAATAGTTTACAAAGTTTTTGGGAAATAGATGAAGAAATGAAATAATCTGTAAATGTTTATAATTATATCATTACTGTTTTATTATTTGAGTATTGCATTTTGTATGAAAAGTTTATTTTTTTGAAAATTTCAGGAGAGATAAATTATGGATTTGTATGGAGTATTGTGGTGGTGGTTCCTTGCAAGATATATATCAAAGTGAGTTTTAAAATATTGTGTTATGTGTACGAAAGGATATACTCAAAACAATTATAATTTCTTTAAATTAGTTTACATACTAGCTAATGTTATGTCAAATGACATTTTAAAATTCTGCACAAAAATATTTACCTAACGGAAGGGCTATGCCTTTGTTCGCTACTGCTCTTCAGCCCTGATGACTACTTCACTAGAATTGATGATATTTCATAGCGTAAAACAGATTTTTCTTTGAAAATTGAAATTACCCACTTATATATGTCCAACCTTCATTTATTAAATATTAGTTTTGTGTAAAATTTAATGGTTAAATAGTATGAAAGATATCGTATGATTTTACGCTGAATATAAATAATTTTGCTTAGTAAGCATTTTTTAAAATAACATTCTAAATTAAAGGTATATTGTTACAACAAATTTGGTGAGTTCACAAACAGGTTGATATATTAACTATAATTTGTGCATGAATCACGTTGTGCATGAAGCTGATCGTTAAGTTCTAAATCCTTTAACGAATCTTGTTGACGGTAATTTATAATAAATTTAGGCACCAATTCAAATAAGTTTATCTTAGAATGTAGCTTAATAAGGTAATATCATAAAATTACATTAAAATAAAGAAGCAAACTCTTTAAACTCTTTAATTTAAGAAACAATCAAAACTAAAAATATAATTGCAGAAAAAAAAATCTGAAAAATAAAGATTATATGTAAATGCCTTTAAATTTGGGATACAAAAATATTTTACTGGAGAACAATACCTTTATGACTCTTATTAATTTTATGCTAATGGCAACCAAATATAGAAATTAATGTGAGAAAACTGGATCCTACCCTGTGATTTTCCAGCCAATAAAGATGTACTGACAATGGAAAACTGTGACACAATTATTAGATTTTTATCTCGTATATGATTAGATATATTAAGATTAACATATATATCTGTGTGTGATAAATGTAAAAAGTAAAAACTTGAATTCTTTACTGCTTTTTATCAATTTGTATTTCTAAAATAATGTTAAATAGTAATAAGCAAATTAATTAAATTATAAACTATAATCATGTACTTAAATAAAAATGTATAAACCATATTATGTTTGTCTGTAATATTTGTAATTCCTTTTGTTTTATATTTCAAAGCACAAATTAATAGTGTGATATCATAGCATTATGTACTAAAAATTATGCCTTGAATAAATAGAGAAATTTTAGTCTTTCTGTATATCACGTGTATGCCACAGTACTTGACATGAGGAAAGCCTTTCTTCATGGAATTGATGAGTGGGAAGGTGTCGCTAAATTGCTTTTTACTATATATTTTAAAACAATTAGTTCGAATATTGGCTTACATACTCTATTTGCTTTGATAACATTGTAAATTCATGCACTGTGTCGATTATTTTATCCGCTATTCTCAATGCTTTCTTTTTAAATCTCTATATTTTTGAGCATCACTAATTATAATAAGCAAAATTCATTTCAGTCAAATTTTGACGTAATGAGAACACTGTCTTTTTTATGGACTTTTTCACAGTTATTGGTACTGATATCCACATGGCTTATATAATTCCAATATTTTCATGCAATATTACTAATTTGAGTAATTGCTTTATGTGCTAAATCTAAGTGTGTTTTTATCTTTTATTTATTTTGTTAGTTATTGATGTTGGTCTTCATGTGATTTTTAAAATTCCTGATATAATAATAATACGGGAAATTTAAATCGTGCTCCTGAATGTTTACTATTTGACGTAATAATTTTATCGTTTATTTTTACAATTTTTCGCCGCTTATCAGTACTGATTTTCGCTTATTATTTAAAATCTCAATATTTTTAATACGATACTATTTATTGCAATATCATCATAATCTTGAAGGATACATTTACCCTCTTTTTGACACACTGGTTCCGGTTATTTCGTCGTAAATGGTTTTTTCATCAAATACAATCTGTTAGTTTGCCTACACAGAAAATCTGATTTCACACGTGTCATCAAACAAATCAATAGAATAAATAGTTTACAAGTAGGATTTTTTTGTAATTAAGTAAATAACTATGCATTTACCCTTGACTTAGTCATTACAACTTACAAAGTTCAAACTACTTTTTAAGTAGCTATCTTTATCTTATTGTAAAATAACCTCGTTTTCTTTTTTTCCTTCTTAGTTTTATACATTTGCATTTGTAAAATAAATAAATAATTTATTTGCAGTGAATAATTTTTGATTTAATTATTGGATTGTTAATATTTATGATAAAATATAAATACATTGTTTAAATCAAGATATTTTTAACAAATCTTTCTATAGCACTTAATGTAATAAATGTCATACGTAAGAGTTAACTATCAAAAATTTGTTTTCATTTATTACATTAACATAATATTTCTATTTTTTCCCTTCCATTTATTGTTTAATTTGAGCAGTTTTTATACTGAATTTAAAAATTCTTTAGTAATGTAAAAATATTAAAACAGTAATATGATGCCAATGTGTTCACCATTTCAAAACATTTGTATTATCATTCTTTGATTAATGAATTATTTAAAGTTTTTTTTTCCTTGCTTATTTTTTATTTTTATTTGTAGTTACTGGCCCTTTGACTGAGCTTCAAATTGCATATGCATGCAGAGAAACTCTAAAGGGTCTTGAGTATCTTCATTCCCTTGGTATGATGCACAGAGATATCAAAGGTGCTAATATACTTCTATCTGATGAAGGAGATATAAAGCTAGGTTAGTTTCTTTTACTAAAGATATTTAACTAAAATGTTTTAAGTATGTTTTTGTTGAATTTTTTAATGTATTGATTTGCATTTTTCAGGGGGGGAATGTTAAGTTGCTTTTAAGACCATTACTCGTCAATTTTGCTACAATGTATTGGTACTTAGTTAAAATAATTTTAAAAATAATCAGCAAAAATAAAAATTACATGTTTAAGAAGTACTAAATTAAGAATCTCTATATCTTAAGAATCCCTTCACAAAAAAGCAATATTAATCTGATAAACTTGTAGTAAATTATTTCTACAATATTTCATATCTTCAATAAGAAATGTGTGGCAATTAATTTTCAAATTTTGCATAATCTAAATTTATTGGTTTAATATATGCTCCATCTTTTGTTTTTTGTTAGAGATGAAAACAGGAATTTTTGGTACTTTGGGATTATCCCATAGACTTGTACTTGGTGATTATTACATTGACTGGTCAACACTGGCGGAAACCTTGTGTTTGGTGCAAAAACAATTTCCAAAATAAACATTCTAAGCACTTTAAATTTATCAAATAATAATAGTAAAAAAATAATGACAAAAAAATGTTAGTGTAATATGTAATAAAAGAATCAAAACAAAGTAAAAACCTCTATTTTTTTATAATTACACGTTGAATTATTCTTGAATCCAACCATATATATTATAATTCATTTGGGCAGCCAAAAATTCTTGATAGCTTTTAAAGCGCAAACAAACGACTCATTTTCTTTGTGCAGTCGCTGCCACATACAGTCGTTTAAATAGGCTAGAGAAAACTAACTCATGTAGTCAAGGATTACTCAGTAAGTATGATAAGATTTGCAGTTATTGGCGCAGAAGCTACCTTTTGACGATAATATCGGTTTTGCCAGAAATAGTGAACAGGATAATCCCAAAGCACCAATTTTTTTTTAATATAAAATNGTATTTTATTACTTCAATGCAGACTATTAGTTATTGTAATTGTCTCATACTCCAATTAATTTGTAATTAATTGGATAATTAATTACTTTCACGTACTATATAATGCATATTTATTGTTGAAATTGATTTTCAAAATTTTATGTATCTGCAGTTTTTCAAAAAAACCTGTTAGGTTAATTTGAAAAAAAAAAAATTGACATCAAATTTTTGTAAATTTTTTTTTTTTCTAAAAACTTTCCAAATTAATTGGAGTATGTAATTGCAAATCAATTAATTAATTAATAATTTCTGATTCATTTATTAATTAAAAAATTAATTAATTATCCAATTAATTACAAATTAATTGGATTATGAGACAATTAAACTAATAGTCTGCATTGAACTAATAAAATACCGATTTTTCCATATATTGAATTATTTTTTATCTCTCACAAGACCTTCTATGGGCCGAAACGAATGTTGCCCCCTAAAATTGTTTGTCATAAGGCATACATCGCACTAGTTTATTTCAAAATTGGCTAGTCACACTTCCCTAGTTTCCCTTGTCAGAGTCCAGATCAAAATCCCATAGAACACCTTTGTGATGAATTAAAACACTAATTATGTTGCCAGCCATACTGACCATCCTCACTGTCCGCTCTCACTTAAACTGTGATAGATGTCTGAATGTCATTTCCTGTGACCAACTGTTGAAAAATTTTCTGAGAAGTGTGCAAGCTGTCATCCATGCAAAAAGGAGACTAACATCATTTTAATATGTGTCTCGGGATTCTCCTCAGGGTGTCCCCTTGGGTGTTCAGACAATTATGGCCATAATAATCTTATATTGTATTTATAGCTTGGGATTTTTCGAGATTTATATCTTTCTTTCCATCTTTATGTGATAATACATAAAACTCACATATTTTTGTGCATTAGTTTAAATCTATTAAAAGCAAAAATTTTAAAGAATTTTATCTAGATTGAATTAAAAGGGACATGAATTATTTTTGGCATTACCCTGAAGCTTTTCTTTACAGAAAGCGGCTTTCAGGATGGGCCCGAGAATAAACGAGAGCAAAACTAAATATTTGCCCTGTACTAAAACAAGATTCAATAATGCCCATTTAGAAATTGACAAATATAAATTTGAGGTTGTTGACAATTTCGTTTTCTTGGGTTTTGTAATCAACAACAGGAACAATGTTACAATGAAAATACAAAGAAGAATTACTATAGCCAGTAAATGTTTTAATGGAATTCGAAAATACATAAAATCTTATGTAATTCATAGAAAAACAAAAGTTTTATTATGTAAATCTGTTCTAAGATCAATTTTAACATGTGCTTGTGAAACCTGGACCATATCTTGTACGGGTTAGGCTATGTTGGGTACTTTTGAGAGAAAGGTCTTAAGAAGTATTTTTGGAGGAATTCAAAAAAATGGTGTGTAGCTTAGAAGATCAAATCTAGAGCTTTATCACTCATATGATGAACCTGACATTATTAAAAATGACAAAGAATGAAATGGGCAGGCCACATTATCAGAATGGACGAAGACCGTAGCACAAAAAGAGTTTTCAATGCCAGACCAGTTAGCACACGAAAAAGAGGCAGGCCGAATTTGATATGGATAAATGGCCTAGAAGAAGACCTTTTGGTCCTAAAAACTGGAAAAAACTAGCAGGAAAAAAAGTTAACCTGGAAGAACTTCTTGAGAAAGCTAAGGCCCACCCTTTGGTGTCGAGCCATTGATGATGATTATTATTATTACCCTGAAGCTAAATGATAACTTAAAAGTTTTCTTTCATATTTATGTATTATGTAATAGTCATCAACTTGAATTTTTTTCAATAATATGCCATGTAAAAATTACCTCTAAATTTTTTATATTTTGAAATCATAAAAATCAAGCAAGATAGTAAATTTCAGTGATTGTTTAAAACAGGGTTCCCGCGGCCTTGAAAGAACCTTGAAAAGTACTTGAATTTCATTTTGATTTTCAAGGGCCCCTAGAAGTACTTGAAAATAATATTATATCCTTGAAAAATTTAAAATGACCTTGAAAAGTATCAAAAACTCAGGAAAACAGCCCTATTTCCAGCATTTCTGTGTTTAACTTTTTGACGCACGTAAGTGTGAGGGAATGACTTTCCTGCCTTTCAGATGATGACACGTACTGTTTGATTTTAAGATCTTATGTATGTTTGGCTGATTTTAGGAATTTTAAATATTGGGAACTACGCCAGATTCTGACAAAATCTCGATTCTTATTCAGGCAATTTTAATATCAATCGTCGATCTTTGTATTAAACTGATTTAAAAGTTATGTGTTGCGATCCGTTTTCACGTGATTCAAAAATTTTACTTGCAATTCCCATTAAAGCAATCTTAAAATCTAATATCGCGATTTGTACTTCAGCGTTTTTAAACCCCAATATCGCGATTTGTACTTCAGCGTTTTTAAACCCCAATATCGCGATTAGTTTTTCCGCAAGTTTAAAACCCAATGCCGCTATTCGTATTCACGCATTTTGCAATATCAAACATCGATGTTGTAATATCAAACATCGATTTTCGTATTTATACTTTATTTGAAAACTACTCGTAGCGATTCATGTTCATGTGACCATGTCAAGTGCAGATGATCGATGCTACTGAAAAAAAATTAATTCAAGTATGAGTGGTTAATTAAAACATTCAAAGTGACCAAAATTGTTAGTAAGAATCTATCAAAAGATATTGAGGTGAAATTTGGCAACTGATTCAATTTAAAATGGTTGACCGGTAATAAATTTAAAATGATAATTAAGTCGCAACATCCAATAATTGATTAATTTTCTTTAATAGAAAAGTGGTCAAAATTTCAAAATTATATTTAAGAACAATTTGAATTTCACTGTCTAAATGCTTCTGCCACTTTAAATATTAAATAAAAATCTCCCGGCAGAGTTGTTTTTAAATATCTAATTGATATCACAGTATTATATAGAACATNCCCCCCCCGTCCTCTGCCCGAATTTTTGCTTGTTCAGAGGTTGTAAACCTAGCTTAAAATAGGCCTTTTGCAAAATTAAAATCTGACGTTTTTATGAATCATGAATTTTATTCTTTACTTGATGCCAATCACCCTTGCTTTTTTTTTACACTTAGATCACTTTCCGAAATCAAGAGAGCAATGGAAGTCTTATTTTTCAGTATTGCTATTATTGTCTAACATTTATCGTCAACTAACTATTATCGTCAAAACATTTTAGCTTAAAATGTAAAATTTTAGTCTATCTTTTACTAAAATTTAAGTCCTTGAGAATTTTATAATAAGTCTTAAAAAGTCCTTGAATTTTATTTCTTAAGTAGGGCATGAACCCTGTTATACTCAAAATTNGATTGGTTAAAAAATACTTTTAATTTTAAATAGTATGATAAACAAAATAAAATATGTTATCTGCTTCATTTTGCTATTTTTCAAAACCATTTGCTCATTTATATTGCTCTTTTACTTTATAATTTTGTAATAAATACAATATAATTAGATGCTTTAAATTATTTAGCTTTTACTTAATTTTAAATTATTTTCTTTCCTAATCTTTTTTTTTTTCTCGATCTGTAACATTGATGTTTGAGTTGATAAACAAACTAATCTGTTTTTATTGATATTTCTTTTCATAGCTGATTTTGGGGTTTCTGCACACATAACAGCCACATTAAGCAAAAGAAAATCACTTATTGGCACACCATATTGGTAAAGCTCAGTAATTGTTACTAAATTTAATAATGTTACTATTTTTAAACCTATTTTTATGGGTAATTTCTTACATACTTAACAATTTTTATAATTTTTACTTGAACAATAAGCATTTACATGGTCTGAACTTCAATAAATTATTCTTTTTGTGTCTATTTAATCTACTAACATACTAATTAGTTATCATTATTTTAGCATGAGGAAAGTTTCTTATTTAATCTCAACTCTAGAATTTAATTGATATTTGAGGATATTTTACCTATTCTTCAACATTCTAAGAAAAACTTTAATTCTTTCGAGAGAAATACTAGGTCCTAAAATTTTACCAGGCATGTGTACCCGATGAAAAATTTATCTTTTACCTGTCCAGATCCAGGTACCTGGCTGGGTGTAACATTTATGCAAAACAATACAAAAATCGAATAATTTCTATTGGAACAAATAATTTACAAGATATAATTCTAATTTGTTTGTAGTTCTATAGTTCTAACTTTAAACTAAATTTTTTAAAAATTGTTTCTAAAAAAATTTCTGATAACTGTTTGGAGGCAGAATGATTAATATGCTATAAAAATGAGATATCTGCTAATAATGGTCTTCATAATTAATTAATATGTCTCTTAAATCATTTGAATTTTCAATAGAATTTATTAATGCAGCTTCTGTTAAAGTAGGATATTTTAAAGATATTTATTTATTAGAATTATGGTTTATTAGATAAAAAATGTTTCAACTATTAGGATTTAAATTTTAATCATCCCATAACTATAAACATAATTTTTGTGTAATGAGATCTACCTCAGTACAATTTCTTAAATTTTTTGATGCATAGTAAGAATTATCTCATTACTATTGTCAAATAGTGGTTTTACTGTCCTTATGCTATGATTCGATTTCCGTATCAAAAATAAAATTATTTTTACTTCAATCAACAAACATTAACCAAATTAATTTTTTTAAAGAAACTTTTTCTGTGAAACTAATGCATATTTATTTTGCCTGGAAAAAAAACATTAAAGCTTTTCATGGTTAACTTCACTTTAACTAGACTGGTTGGAAAATGAATTTATTGATCTAATAAGCAAGTAAAAACACGCTCTAATTAAAATTTAGTTTAATGGACAATTTTTTTCACTGTTTGTTTCTTTTCAATATAAATGTTACTGAACAACTGAAAATGTAATTAAGTGTTTCCAAATGAGTGTTTTGTTGAGTTTGTTTGCAACTGTTGTCTGTTATACATATACATCAAAAAATGCTATATCTACAAACTTAAAGAATTATAATATATTGTTACATTTATTAATTTGCTGAAAGCAAATTAGGTTGAGTCAAGTATAACAAACTTTCAAATATATCAAGCTTTTGAACTAAGGAGAATTTTAATTATTTTGGTAAAATTTATGAGAAATTTTGGTTATAATTTTGTAAAATATGTTTTTGAGGATGAAACATAATTTGTTTCCTACATAATGTTTTTATAGTAGAATGTGGTTTAACCCAAAGATGCTTTCTTGTTTTGTTTATAAACTTATATTTTGATTACAAATTATGAAATTAAAATATAAGTATTTATTGAATGTAATTTTCATTGTTCATAAAACTTATTATTTCTTTAATGTTTACCTATTATTTCTTAAATGTTTAGGATGGCTCCTGAAGTTGCAGCAGTTGAAAGAAAGGGAGGGTATAACCAGCAATGTGATATATGGGCAGTAGGAATTACGTCAATTGAGTTAGCAGAACTGCAACCACCTATGTTTGATCTTCATCCCATGAGAGCTTTGTTTTTGATGTCTAAATCTGGATTCAAGCCACCTACGCTTTCAGATAAAGTCAAGTGGTAGCTTATTTTGATTTAATCAATTTCTTTTCATGAATTATCTTAATTGTTATTTCTTAAATTACCAATCCTATGGATTTTATTTTCTTTATAGGTCTCCAGTTTTTCATCACTTTGTTAAAGTTGCTTTAACGAAAAATCCAAAGAAAAGACCCACAGCTGAAAGACTTCTTCAGGTAAAAATTTTCTCCTCAATTTTTCATTACATTTTGTGATTTCTTTATTAAGGGGACTTCTTTTATTGTGGGAGTGTATATATGTTAAATAATATAATCTAGTTTTATGCAAAATATTTATCCAAAGTTATAAAATTTAGGATAATGTTAATAGATTGCTTAAAATTCTGTCCAAATAATTTGGTTTCCTTTTACTAAAATTCAGCTTTGTCCTTTTATTATTTCTAGCATCCTTTCTTACAAGGAGATTTATCCAAACAACTAGCTAAAGAATTGTTAAATCGGGTTAATAATCCTCATCTGACTGCTTACCCAGAGGATTTTGATGATGATGGGGTGAGTTTATTTTTTACTAATAATCAAAAGACTAAAGCAGTCAATAGTAAACAAAGTATTACGTGTACTACAAACTTTTCTCTCATCTCACAGTTTTAAGTTTAGCTTGGATTTCCAATCTATTGTTTTACTTTGTATGATAATTATTACCTTATTATTTACTTGTGTAATTTTTTGAAATGTAAATAGAACTTGATATTCTATTAGAAGTAGAAGAAGTATTTTCTGTTAAAAATAAATTTCTTTATATGATTGTTAAATGCCTGCTAAAATAGTAAGGTTACTCTGTGAAGCTAAGTTTGTATTAATGAAAAGAAGGAAAAAAAAGTCACATATATAAATAAGAATGCCAGGTACAGTTGATCAGTGCATTACTCGCACCATTGGCTGAAACCTGTGGGTCAAGTTCGATTCTGATGGGCTACTAAACAGTGGATGTGTATATGCAGCAAGGGACATATTAGATCTGTTATTTTTTGTGATTTGAGCTCCTTCGTTATTGTGATGTAGAAGTTTAGAGACAGGGGTACCAACTCAACTGCAGTCCATGTCAGCTGATTGCAGTCAACATTATGTAATCTTTCAACCCTGGCTGTAAAAAGATGAGCTCAGGAAAGGACTAAGTGCTTGACAATAGTTGAATGAAGTCTGTGTAATAAATATTTGTTGAAATAGATTTATTTAAAAAATATATTTTGTTTAGTGATATAAATAATAAAATATGAATATTTCTTCAATAATTGATTCTAGAAAACAATTTTTAATAAAATTGTTGACCTTAGGTTTTTCTTTCATTGAATTTAAATTTATTGGTGAATATTAGGGCCTTTTTATAATTTTTGAGTTTTTATATGATGATTATATATATATATATATAATAGAGTGTTCTTAATTTGACTGATGACCTTTAAAAATGTGTTAATAATAACAGTTTTGTAAAGTTTAAATAAAAGAAAATTAAAAAAGGAAAACAAGCAAAATATTTAATTAAAAAAACATTGTTCATTCTTTACTAATTATATACCCATGGTAATAACTCTCTTGCCTTAACTTAAAGATACACGTTTCTTAATAAATTTGTATGCTGCCTGAAAATTTTTATATTTCATACACCAGAAGTTTAAGATTATTCACTTGATTGCTATAATGAATTAAAGAATATCACTTTATGTAATTTAAAAGTATTGTGATTTAATTTGTTTCCTTGACTTATATTAGCTGTTTTTTTCTCTTCAACCTTTAAAAAATGATTTTCCATTCAATTTCATTTTTTCATTCTTATTTTTATAAACTTTTATAGGTTTAGTCATTAACAAAAAGTCTGTAACTCAATTTTTTATATGAATTCTAACTGTTGTAGATTTTGCCTGATGTACCTCAACGTATTGCTTCCAAACGTCCTGCTCGAGATAAACAAAGAACACGATCTGAGCTGCATAGTGAGTCAAAGTTTTAATTCTATTGATTTATTCTCTCCAAAAAAGTATTTCTTTTTATTTAGGAAGGAAATGCTGTATTAAGTAGCAAATAATATCTATCATGTATATTCTCAGCATTTTAATAGTTTAATTTAATAGTTTTGACTACTTTCTATCTAATGACACTAAAATTAAGAAAATTGGCTTATCGATAAAATTAGATATAGCTAGTTTTAACATATGAGCCACTATCTGTAGTTATGCCATCTTTTTAAATTGGGCCAATTTTCAACATGAACTCCTCTGTGTAATTTTGGTCCAAAAAATTTTAAAAAAATTTTTCAGTCCTTTTTCAAAAAAAGATTTAATAAAAATCTGTGACATGACTATAACGGCCATTAATTGATTTCACTCGGAATGAGCTAAAAATGTTATCTTATAATGGATACCAAAATTTGGTTACATATTCTCCTGATTTTGGTTACATATTTTGAAAACATTTTTTTTTACTAGAAATTTGCACATACTTGTAAGAAAAACAAGTGAAAGAAATGTAGTTTATTTTTAACGTTAAAATATTAAATTTCTAAAAAGAAATAATTTATTTGGAATCATGAGAATTTAATCAGATCACATTCATAAAGTTGTCATTAACCTTTACCAATGAATTTAATTCTTAACAATCAAATGAATGTATTTTTATATACTACGACTTAATTAGAGCAGACAATATTTTAAGTTACAAAATCGGACACAAAAATGTACTCACTCTGAAAAAACATACCTCTTTTTTTTCTTTGGACAGATTTGAATTCTTGACTCTCAAAATAGCTACAATCTGAAAAATATGGTCTTAATAATTTAGATAGCAGAGTAGTCAAAAGTTTGTACCCCTTAATGTTAATTTCAATATTTCACTGCATTTCAAGAATTTTTTCAATGAATTTAAATATTTTTGCTCACAATTATAAAATTTATTTATCTAAAGATAAGATAATTCTATGTAAAAAATAATTTTTAATAATTATTTATTTTTTATTAATTAACGTATTATATTTTATAAATTTAAATATTGATTAGTTGAAAAAATTTTGAATCGTAAGGTATACAAATTTTCTTATTATTTTAAAGTATGTGATAATAACAAAATTAAAATCTAAAACTAATTAAGTTTTTTCATTTAACATGAATGGCAAAATTCAAAATTTGAGCAAAAGTCGTCAAATGGATAACTTAGAAACCATTTGACTGATTATATTTAAATTTCTTATTTTGTTATTTCAATTTACATACTTTAAAATGTTGCTAAAAATGGTTTACCAAATTACTAACAATTCAAACTTTTTGTTGATTTTTAAATAAATTGTGAAAAATTATTATAAATAATTTTGTAATTGTGTGCAAAAAATATTTTGATTCATTTCAAAAATTCTCTAGTCACAGCGAAATAACATAAAAAGTGAAATTAACATTTAGGGGTCCAAACTTTTGACTGCCCTCTAGCATAAGATATAGTGACCATATTTTCCATTTTGCATCACACCCCTCCCCCTAATTTTAAGATTAAGAATCCAAATCTGTTGGGGGAAAATATGTTTATTCAACGAAAGTAAGTTTTTGTGTTTGAATTTATAATGTAAAATATTGTTTGCTCTAGTTAATTAGTCACTTGCATTTTTTTAATCCATGTAGTAATACAAACCATGAAAATGTTCCACTGTTACCCATCTCAATTATTGAATGTGAGCTATAACACATTTTCTAATGTGAATGTTTTGCATCCATCAGCAATATGGACATGGGAGGCTCAGAGTAATATGCTAATCAACCAGCCAATACCAGTATAGTAGCTTCTGTTGGAAATTAGTGCAATATAAATCGAGTCTTTTCTGTCCAGTATCATTATTTACTTTGCAATATAAATGAAATGATTAATTTTGAAAATGATTAATTATTAGCAAGGAAAATATACAATTGATATTCAAGCCATCAATATAATCTACTAATATCCCCATGTCTGAAAATTTTATTTTTGATGTTTGAAAATTTATTTTAAAATTAATAATTTTTCTTCCAACTACAAAACAGTTTTATTTTTTGTTTAAAACCTATCATTTCCTTCTATGCTAATTATAGCAATCATATTTTAAGACAATAAAATATTTGCATTTCAAATTGTACAATATTAAGTTAACATTTTATTTAATTTTAGTGGAGAGTGTTAACTTTGAGCCACCACTGATGACGCCTCTTTCAACTTCAGCCCATGAGGTAAGTAAACTTGAATTGAATTTCTGTGTGAAAATTGAAAATAATTACTTAATTATTATAATTTCATGTAAATTATGTTAGTATAAAATATACTTTTAAAAAATCTTTGAAGATCCAGCCATATGAACAGTAGTTACAGGTTATTATCATTTTTAGATGCACTATTATATAATACTTCTATTTTCTTAGATTATAAAATTGTTGATATGTTTCTAGCTACTATTAGTTTTTTCAACAAAATTTAAATTATTTAAAAATTGAAAAATAAATAATTAAAATTTTTATTATGCGAAGTGAATTTTAATAAGAAAAATTCACTTCATATTTTTAACTCGTATTCCAAGTTTTAATAGAAATTTTGAAATTAAAAAAAAAATACTAAGGCTGAATTGACTAACAATTTAAACCAAATTTATACAGTTTTTTTCTTAATCTTTTATTAATACTATTATCTAAGAACAGAAACTTTTAACATTTTGGACTCATTATGAAACATATTGTTTCATAATTGATACTATTTTGAGAGTATTTCTTAAGCTTAGTTCAATTGAATTAAATAACGTTTTTTTTTTTTTTTAATTTCTTGATAAAACTTGATTATATTAATATCTACAAGACTTGAATAGAGAGAGTAGGGCATAAATAATATATGTTAGTTTCTTAACAAATTTGTATCTTATTAATGTATGAGTAATTACTAAAGTGTTAGAAATTGCATTATCATCATAAGCTATATCAATATCAAAGTATTTCCTTAAAAATAGGAATTTTTGTATATAATGCTTTTATAAAAGTTCAATTCTTGTGTTTTTTTTCCTAATATATTTTGTTAATTATTATTTTTTTAATGCCTAACATTACCATTCTACAGAATTTTTTGAACATTATTTAAAATAAGAATAAAATTGAAAAAAAAATTGTTTTTATGGTACAACATTTTATTAATTATTTTTATGTGTTTATTTCTTCTTGTATTGAGTTTTAACATTTTTTAAGGAATCAAGTTTTAACAAATTTTATGATTATAGAATACTGAAGAATCACCAGTTTCTCATTCCTGGGGAATTACTGAGGTAACTTTTATTTTATTATCATTTATTTATGTTTATGATTATTCATGCCATATTTTTTTTTCCTAGTACGCTTGTGTAACAGTTGTAGTATTTTGAATATGATATCCCTTTATTGAATCTTTTAAAGATCGTTTATTGCCTATGCATTTTTATTTATGATCATTTGGAAAAAATGCATATGAAAATAATATTAGAAAAGATAAACGAGTTCTGTTTTTCAGAATGTCAAGATTATACAACCTTATCAAGTTGTAAATTCTCTTTTAAATTAAGGTTTTAAAAAATTTAATTTCTGGCTTCGTTTTTTAATTAATTCTAATTTGTTTTTTAATTTGTGTTTTTGACTTAATTTTTCATACGTTTATTGCATTTCCTAGTTAGTTGTACTAGTATGTCATGATGAATATCCATTTTATTCAGCATGCTCCTTCCTCTCTCCCCTTTATTAAGTGATTTTATTTAAACTAATGTTTATCAGTTACTGTTGTACTACTATTTATAATTTCATTACTTTTTTTTTATATACTTTAGAGGTTTCTCATATAAATCACAAATTTAAAAAAAATGATATAATTCATTGGTTGAATCTTTTGAAGATAACTTAATGGCCTTTACCTTTCTATTTAATGATCTTTGGAAATAATATACATAAAATTATGTTCGAAAAGATCAATAAGTTTTATAATTCAGACTATCAAGCTATTCAGAATTTATCTAACATTATCAAGCTATAAATTCTATTTTAAATTAAGGTTTAAAAAAATCGATTTGTTGCTTCATTTCTTTTTACATGAAAAAAAGTTTTTTGAATTTTTATTTTTCATCTGTTTATTTACATTTATGCTAGTATATCATGATGTACATCCACTTATTACAGAATGCCCCCCCTCCTGTATTAAGTGATTATATTTTGAACTACTATTTATCAGTATTCTTAAATTTTTTATTATTATTATTATATTACTTCTTAAATGTTTATAACATACACTTGTTTGGGAATAATGTAAAATATTAGATAATGGAATATAAAACAATGGAAAATGTATGTTAAATTTTCATTTGGGTAATGTTATTTAGAGGGTACGTGTGGGAAATCATGAACTAGAAGCCTTGCAGAAATGTTTTTTAGTAGTAAGGCAAAAATCTAAAAAAGAAACACTAGTTTTCTAACAAAGAAGTTGTAATCAGTGGTAAGCTGTTTAATATCCTTATCTTAACAGGTTCAAAAATTTTGCAGTTGTGTATGTAGGTCTTTATCGGAAAGCAGTAAATGGAAAGCAAATTGGCCATAGGCTCTTTTTGATTTTTTTATACTGTAACAACTCACTTGATTTTTAATTTTGGAACTTAAACCTAATTAAATTAGTTTTAAATTGAAGGGCACTGTGGAAAACTATGTTGATTGATAGTTTCAAAGCACCCAATATTTTAGGTTTAAAAACATTTTGTGGTTGGCTGAAAGTATTCATAGTTTTTTCTGGAGCTGTGATTGCTCAGGGGATAGAGCATTAGCCTTCTAATGTGGTGAACCTGGTTCGAATCCCAGCAATGACTGGTCGATACGAATTCCGCAACCAGCTTGCACTGAATCACAGTGCTGACGTAAAATATTCTCAGTGGTAGATGGATGATGGGTTAGAATCCCCTTGCCATCAGACTAACCTTGGAAGTTTAAGCCATTTCCCTCTCCGTGTAACGCAAATGTGTTTTAGTTCCATCAAAAAGTTCTGAACGAAGGAATTTCTCCCAATACTTGATCTAGGAGTTCCCTTGTCTTCTAGTGGAATGGGTTCAAAATTACAAGGCTATGGAGTTAAACATTAGTAGTCATACACCAAAAAATTGTGTTGGCTGTTCAACAACGTTTATGAAATTAAATAGTTTATTCTGCCAAGTTTTTATCCCTCAATTTTAAGCAGAAAAATATATTTTGTTCACATCATGTAAGTTTTACTTGCCATGTTCTTCCACTAAGCTTTTGAATTGCATATAAACTATATAAATGTTTTTCTGTTTCTACAAAAAGGTGATTGGCATTATTTTGCGATACTCTTACTGCCTGCAACATCATTTGACTTCATTTTCCCATAACAAGAAAATTTATTTTGCATGCCTTTTACTATTGGAAAATAAAATCAGTGATTTTTGTATTGAAAATATTTATTATTGATTGTGTGTCGAAAATCTTAATGAATATTAAACTAAACTAAATTCAGTGGCACGACAGCCCATAAAGGGCCAAGGCCTACTGTGCCCATCTCAGTTTACTTTACCTTAGGCTCTGGGGTGCAGGAGCAGATGTTCCGGTCAGCGGAACGCGGAACCCCCTGTGTTTATTTCCCAAGCATGCTTGGTACTAATTTATCGACCCACTGAAAGGATGAAAGGCTGAGTCAACCTTGCCCGGCCCGAGGATCGAACCAGGGACCTGTGACTTGACAGCGCGGTGCTCTGCCGCTCAGCCACCGGGCGTCTTTAATGAATATTATAATATTTTTTTTAAAACAAAAATTTCCTTCTAAACACTATTTATAACAGTAGGGATCATTTTGCATGAAATTTTATACTTAAGGTATTAATTTTATTAAGGCCTTTTTTATATTCTGTTTTGAATAACAATGAAATAATTATTCTCTGTTGCAAATTGTGATCAAATTGGCTGTAAAAATATTTAGCTGTCAATAGAAATATTTATGACTCTTGTTTTTAAATGTAACTGAAATGTTCTTAAAAATATTTTCATGAAATTTTTATTTTAATATTATTAATTTTTTTAAAAATTTTATACATAGGAAACTTCACAAAATGATGTTTATGACTTACCAACTGCTTGGATGGAACAAGATAATGATGAAGTTATTCACAAGTAAATATTTTATCCATATCTTTTCTGTGTTTATTTAGCATCCTAGCACTAGTATACTAGCAATGTTATTCGAGAATAAACAAATTCTTTAAATTATCAAACCGTCAAGTTGTTAGGATGAACAGCAATAAATATTTGTCTCCTAAATAGTAAAAAATTAAAAATGTTTTCTCCTTATTAGAAGTGAGGGTCAACTAAATCAACAAGTTCCTGATAATTTTAAGTATTAGTTCAATGTAATAAGAATAAGAGCATATATTTTTCATTTATTTATTTAAATATAATTGTGAGTTTAATACTAAATAAGTGACTGTGAAGTTAATACTTAATAAATTTGTTATATTATAAGTGTAATCTTTAGATTTAATTATTCTTAAATATCTCAAATTTGTAATCTTACCACTTCTTAAGTAATTTGAATCTGTTACTCCTCAAGCTTAATTTTAAAAAATATGAATTGTTTACTGTAATATTTTTTATAGGAAAAGTGAATTAAATATTTTTTCGGATCTAATTTTTAGGCTGCATTTTGCAAACTGTATTGTTTTTAAGCTAACATTCTTACATGAATTAAGTGATAAAAATACATTTTCTTGAACCTGGTTATTGCAATAGAATGTGAGTCTATTTCACTATTTCAGGAGTAATTTATTGTCTGTTGAAGATAGAAAAAATATTCAACTCTCTCAACAGTAAGTATATTCTCCTATTTTTGAGCAATATTTTATTTATATTTGCCCGTTTTTATTTACATGAAATAAAAAATAATAATCTTAATGAATTTTCAGGGCAACATTACCTTTAAGCTCTAGGGGTGATTATGAAAGTGTAGAGGTATGTTATTACATTACCTTGTTATTAAATTATATGAAATTATTTTATTAAATAATGTATTAATAAATTATTTTTCTTTCAGGAAGCATCTCTAGGGTGTAATGTTTCTGGAGGACATAACAGCATTCCTCGAGAGGAAAGAATGGACACGTTATCAAATCATGGAACCAGTCCACTCAATGATACAGGTTCATATTTCAGTGTTTTTTAATAAATTTTATTCTAAGTTATTTATTTGTTTATATTTTAGAGTTCATATGCTTTAGAAAATTTTAAATTAGTTTAAAAACTTATAGAAATTTCAGAAAAAAATGAAAAATCTAAAGAAAAAAATTAAAAGCCGGGCAGAAAACAATTTTTGAGCTTTTCATTCTTCAACTTTAAAAAATTACTTTCTTTAATTAAAAAAATACCCCTCCCAAAAAATTGTAAACAGATACTTTTTATGTTGTTTTGTGTATGACAGTAAATGCTAAAAAGGGTATAGTGATTTTGTATTCATGTATAATTTTTTTAAGCTTTTAAATTGTTTATCTAGTATATTTTGTGCCCCAATGTTATTATGCATTCTTGACTACTATTGCTGCATATAGGGTAAAGTGGAGTAAGACCAGGTAGCTAATATCCAAAGAAGCTAAACTATTCAACCTAGAAACTGTCAGGTTTAATTAAGATATTTGTTATTTAGTTATGTACGATACATCATTCCTGAAAAGTTATAGATGTACTACGCTATTTAAAAATGATTTTTTCTAGAAATAGACAAATCAAACTTGCTTAATATGTGTACCTTAGATAAAAGGTACATATGTTTACTCTATAGGAATTTTTGAAATACTAGAATATCAGAGAAAAAGCCTTATTTGTTGTTATCTACTTCCTCCGATGCACTGCACATCTTGTGGGCCTAGAATCGACTCTCATCAAGGGTGTGGGGATTAGACCTTGTGGTATCCTGTCTTACTGTATGAGCAGAAGTTATTGATTCGTAATAAAACAGTGCTATTATTGGATTAAATCCTTATTGTTTGTTAATGTATGAATCTTTAACAAAAATAAAATAAGCTGAAGTAAAAATAATTTTTGTAACTTTAATGATCAATAATTTAGGCTAGTTTAAAGACGAAAAAGAGCATTAGAGAATTGGCATAGTAAAACAAACTTATCTATTCAGAAACCATGAATTAATCAACAAGAGCACAGCAATATGGTATATTCTTTTTCCCAACTAGGAAAGTGTAGTTCAGAGTTTCTCCTTTAAAAAACAGAACTAATTTTGACACAATCGAGGTACCTGGTCTTATCCCACTCTTCAAATTGTTGGTTAAGAAGCATTTAGAAAAGTCTACTTTCCTTTTCATAGAATTTTTACCTGTAATATATTTAAAATCTTTGTTGATTGACAATAATTATTTTTGTGATACGAGAATTTTTAGCACATTGTTTGAGTTTGTGAGTTAGAAAAATCTTAATTACCTTGGAAATCCCACTATAACAGTTTTCGTAAGAAAGAAATTTGTAATGTATTCATGTGTAATGTATTGAGAAATGTATCGTGAATGTGAGAATGTATTGAGTAATGTATTCATGTGTAATGTATTGAGAAAAGTTTTCAACTCTTTTTATTTATTTATTTAATTTTTTTCTCATTTAAAGTAAGATTTTATTTAGTGATTAAAGATAACTTGAAGTTTTGTAATTTATTTGTCAAAAATTTTAATTCAAATTAAAATGTTTTTAATTTTTGAATCTTTCTAAACAAACAATAGTTCGAGTGAGAATTTAAGGACAAATTTACTTGTTTTTTGTTGTGGTCATTGACTGTAATTTAGCGTAGAACATGATTGCTCTTTTGCTCTACAGAGATTTTTTTCTTCTTTTTTTAAAAAATTAGTTCTTTGAGAGCATCTCTTATTCAAATAAAAGACTCTTGCTTTAATGATGTAACAATAGTTTCTTTAATATTAAATTGTAATTATATGTATGTACTGCAATAACTTATTTTGTATAATTCTTGAAATTCTTTTTAGATTCTTATCAAAGTACAATAGACGCTATTACTGGTACTACTACTACCGATAATAATGAAAATTCTACAAGTGCCACAAGTTCGGAAACTGAAAATTCGCCTCCTAAAGTACCACCTCGTCCTAAGGATAAAAAGAAGACTACACCTCCAGTATGCTATTGTTATTTTTTAAAATTCCAATTCTGATGGATTTATGATTTTTGAACAACTATGCCACCTTTTACTCTTTTTATGATCGTTGGATATGGATTTTATATGATATTAGACTAAAATTTTAACTCACTTCATTAGATATCTGTTTCAATCATTTGAATTTCGCCAATTTTATCTTTCCTTTGTGTCCTATATTGTATTTTATTATTCTTTATTCATGTTCTTCATTATGGAAAAAAAAACAGTAAAATTTGTAGTTATGCTGCTTGGACAACATTAGAAAATGGATAGCATGCAGTTCCTTCTAATTCATAGTAAAATTCTGAGTGTCTTAAAAGTTTGATTATTTAATATTCTGCTCACTATAAAAGAAATTTGTGACCAATTTGTTTCTTTTTTTTAATAAAAAGGCAGAAATATAGATATAATCTTCATACTGCTCTAAGTGTTTTTTAAACTAATAAACTAAATCACAAATATGCGACGGGAAGTAAGTCTTTCGGAAATCAATTTTGTTATTTTTTAAGTTAATCTTCTCTATATTCTGTATTTTCAAAAGAATCATGGCATAAATTTTGTATGAATTTGATTATTATATTTTGGAATTGATACTTTTGCAATGTGTTTTCTTTATTCCAAGCAGTTAAATCTATGCGAGACTGTGGATAACCTGCTAACGAATCAATCAATTTCCAGTCCATGAAATTTAATACTTTAAAATTATTCTCATCTATTCACAATACAATGTCTCAAGGAAACTTTTTAGACATAGAAAAGTATATGATAGCATAAGTTTTTTTTAAATATATATCTTGAGTTTAGTGCTCTGTAGGCTTTTTTCTGGTCTTCGTGTTCTACCAACCGTTGGCAGAAAGTTTTAGAAAAAGTCCAGTAGATACAGATATCCGTTGATGATCAATATTTGAATTAGTGTTGTGTAAATTTAATGTAACTTTGTGAGTAAATTTGAATTATATATTTATATGATGCTTAATTTTTTATTTTAGAAACCTGTATCCAATGGACTTCCTCCCACTCCAAAAGTTCATGTATGTATTTCTAAAATATGCAATTTTTTTTACATTTTAATTGATCATTAGATAAGTTTTATGTAATTTTTATTTTACTCTCTTCTCACCTGATATATCAAAAATTAAATACAGTTCATATGATTGAATTTTGGTTTATGTATCTATACATATGCGAAACTATTTTTTTATTTCTAGTAATACAGTGTAACGTCCCATATCTGGACGTCCCTTTCCCGGAAGGGTCGATTTCCCGGACACTTTTTAACAATCAAAATAAACAAACATCTCTCCATCATCCCCTTTCCTCAAAAAAAAAAAAAAAGTCTTTTGACACATTTTCTCTTTTTGGCATCGAACCCATAAATCACCAGAAAGGGGAAGTAGGAAAAAGAATGTAAGAAAAAGAGGGAGATTTGTTTTCAAAAAACCGCAACTGAGTCCCCTCCCCCCCCCCTCCTTTCCCATGCAGGTCGCTAGTAAAAGAGGCATTTCCTTAAACCTTTTTATTGAAAGAAGAAATACTGTGGAAAAGGGTAAATGGGGCAAGCGTTAAGGTGGAGGGGGAGTCAAAATGGAAAATTTGAATAGGTCTAAAAGGATATACGTCCTTGAGAAACAAAACATTCGTTCTTCCCCATACCATGTAATATTTAGGAGGCGGGGGAAAAGGGGGGTAACATTCTCTCTTTAGCAGATTCTTCCAGTCATAGAAGAAAAAATAAAGAGAACCCGATCAGCGTGCCCCGCCTTTATGCTTGATTGATAGCCAATGATTGGAGAGAAAACAATAATTTGTTACTTCCCCACCCTCAACTTAAATGATCTCATCTTTACACTTATTTTCTTTCACAAATAAGGAGGAAATGAATTTTTCTTCTCCACCTACCCACTTTAATGAATGACGGGAATTTCCCTTTCTTGTTTGAATCATTCTAGTTAAAAATGGCGGATTATTATTTTCATATGTCAATTTTTTTTTTTCTATACTTTAAGCAATAATATTTTTTTTCCAAATATTTCATATTTTATTGATTAGATATTCTAATACTAAAACATTATTCCCCTTAAGAATAATGTTTATTTATTTTTTGCTTCTTAGATTAAGATCATTTTAAGCTTTGTTCCAGAATGACATGAATTTCCCCTTCCTGCTTGAATCGTTCTAGTTCAAAATGGCGGATTAATATTTTCACAACTGTTAAATTTTTTTCGTTTTCCATATTTTCAGCAATAATATTTTTTTTCTAATATTTTATATTTGATTTAGATATTCTAATGCTAAAACATTTTTCCCCTTAAAAAATAACGTTTATTTATCTTTTGCTTCTTAGATTCAGATCGTTTATTAAATCATTTTAAGCTTTGTTCACCTTGGGGGTCTATTATACGGAAAAATCTATTATACGGACTTCTGGAAGTCCCACGGATTCCGGATATGCGACTTTACACTGTAGCACTTCATATACATCTTTGCCCAGAGTAAAAACCACTCTGCACTAACATAGAGAAACAAATAATTGGTAAAAGAGTTAAACAAATACAACAATAAAAATCAGCAAGACTTAAGACCTGCATATTTAATATTTTATAAATGTTACGAATTTTGATGAACATGTTCCCAAGATGTTCAATGTCCGTCAGATTATTACTATTGCATAGTTGAGGTAAAATTTAGTATGATACAAATAAATACACCAGATTACATTAAGTATACCTTTATTGCATGTTAAATGTCATCAAAGAAATCGATAAAATGCCTTAAAAAAATTTCTTCCTCTCTCGGGTAGTTTTAAATCGCTTATTTTCTCTATATAAACATTTAAATGTTTTTATTCTTATCTCAAAATAAGTGCAAAAAAAAGATTTATGAAGGTTTATTCAACTGAAAACCTCAGTTATTTAAATTATAAAACCATTATATCAGTTTTTATCCATTGTATATAAAATTTTCGTGAGTTGCGTTGTGATGTTGAGAAAAATATTACTATTTAGAGGGATGTATTGCGGTTTGAAAAATACTAATTTTAAAGAATTCATTTAAAAATAAATAAATTATTGCGTTGTTAATGTGCAGCAAATTATTATACCTGCCAGTATGGTTCCTTTCGATGCTTTTTTTAAAATGTTTTTATATTTTTTAATTAAATTAGTGCAAAATCAAATGTATAAAAAAATTTAAAAATATTTCTAATAATAAATAAATAAGAAAAACCATTTGAAATCAAGTATTATGCATGATAACAATTTAAAGAAGAATCTATTTTTCCAGATGGGTGCTTGTTTTTCTAAAGTTTTCAATGGTTGCCCATTACAAATACATTGTACCGTCAGTTGGATTCACCCAGAAACAAGAGGTAAAATTGTTCTTAACTACTTTTTTTTTACTTTAATGAATTTAATCTAAAATTTCTCATTAAATTAACAATTTTTTATCAAGAACGTTTATTATTTGTAAGAGTAATATACATTTGAAGAATATAAAAACATTACTCTCTCTACCTATCAGACAACATTGAATAGGTCTCCCATTTGATTTTGATACCCATTTAAATAGTTTAATAACTTTTTTCGACTGATTTAATTTTTTACTCTAAAATGAAGAGTTTCATTTATGCTTAATGTTCCCTTAATTCAATTGTAAAAGAAAAGTTTAACGAAAACCTGTGGAAGACTGAGCATAAATATATATATTTGTTTTCAAAAGTAAATGCAAATTCTATATCCAAACATAAATGTCGAACTTTTTCTTTCTTTTTTTTGTGTGATTAACAAACTATTTCCTACTATTAAGTGTTTTATAAAAAATATCTTGTTTTTTAGTTAATTAACCAGATTAGCAGTCATGTTGGAGAAAATTTGATGTGTTAATATACCTTTTCTAAAAAAGTTTTATTATTATAATTATCTCTTTGCAAAATAGACTTTTGCAAATTAACCCTTCACAAGATTTTTATTGTAAAAATTGACCCTTCACTTTATCACATTATTTTATTTAAAAATGGATCCTTCACAACACTTATGAATTCTTATGAAAAATAGAATCAATCATGTTTTTAATTCATAATTTAAAAAATTTGTTTGTTTTTTTCTTCACAAAAATACTCATTCACAAAAAGTTTGAGAAGACTACTATTTTTTGTGATTTTTCCTAAAATCACAAAAATATATGAATAGGTTTTTCACAAAAAGGTGAACAACCCTTGTGGATATTAATCTTAATAATTTCAATATAATTCTCAAGAAAGAGGGCTAGCTTTATTTTACCAATTAGGCATTATACTCTGTTTCTGAAAATAAACTAAAAATGTTCCCTCTTCCAAAAGAGTGACTGCGGTCACATTTATGGGCAGCGAGAATCTCCTCCTTTTGGCACTTTTACACTGAATTATGAATAAAATTATATATTAATAGTGCAAAGTAATTGCACTGGTGCTTTTACGCCAAACACACTCTGTTTTCAATGTTGTATCAATTAAAAAGCTTTACACAATTAATAATATTCATGTAAATAAATACTAAAAAACACTACTTTTGAATCAAAGAAGTTGGTTGCAAGTTACTGTAATTCATAATAAACAACAACAAAAAATAAAGCTTTTTGATAAAAAAAAAATTTAATATAATTTTTATATATTAGAGTGGGTTTGACAATTATGTATTATACCACATTTATTTAAAAAATAAAATTATGTAATTTATTTGGAAGATCTTGTAGCTTAAGATTTCCAAAACATATCGAAAGGCTCAAAATTCTGGTCTGAGTAAAATCCCCAGTCTTCCTTGCAATTAAATGCACATATAATTAATAACAGAGCAAATGATATTAATAAAGTGTAAACATTAATCTTTTCTATTAGCCGCAGCAATTATTGAATTATTTGAGTTTACTAATAATTTTCTTTTCTCTAGTAATTAAAGGATTTCCACTCTGAATTTGAATAAATTCCTCTACTTGAATAATCTTAAAAATTATCTATTTCTTTACTTTGTGTTTAGTAGAATATTTTTCAATTACCTGATAATTTTTTAGATTAGCCTTTTCTTTAAAACTGTTATAAATGCTTAATTTTCATTAAAATTTGAATGAGCTTTTTTTTTGTATGAAAGTTGACTTCAATACATTACACATGACTTTCTTTGATTAAATAGTTTTTCTTTAAATGCTTTGTACTTTCTAGATCAGCATATCCTTTTTGGCTGTGAGGAAGGGATTTACACTTTAAATCTGAATGAACTACATGATGCTACTGTTGATCAAGTAAGTTTAAAATTGATTTTTGAATTTTTTATACTTATACCGTTTTTTGTAAAAATAAAACTGACAAATTTCTTGTTCTGGAATTTTATTTCTTTTAGCTATATCCAAGAAGAACAGTCTGGATGTTTGTGATACAGAATGTGTTAATGACCCTTTCAGGTTGCTATTTTAATTTTGACTTCAATTTTCTTTTTGTTATTGCTGTTTTTATATTGATTCCTATTTCCTTTTATTAATCTCTAGTTTGTGTATAATATAAATGAGGAAACTCTTCCAAACAAAAGTAATACTTTTTTCTAATTGAAAAAACTGAGAGTGCAAATTAAAGTATTTATATAAATTTTATTAACAATGGCAAACTCTATAATTTCTAATCCATTAAATTTTTTTGTACTCTCCTATCTTCAGAAATCTTATTTTAAAATCTGTCTATTTCTTTGTTTCACTTTTCATATTATTTGTGTGAAATGATTATGTCTATCTGCTTTATCCAACTTTAGCTGACCTGACCTCATTTACTAACCAACTTGTTCTTGCTTATTCATTAAGGTCAATGTATTTTAATAGTCCTCTCAAGCTTAAAAAAGACACTTCTAAGAAAATTGCTATTTGTATTTTTCTTAATTGAATTATTCAAAAAGCTAAGAATATTAGTTATGATACATTTTTTTTCCATATAAGAAAATGCTGTGTTAAAATAATTAATTATTTAAAAAAAATGCTAAATAGGAATTTAAATATTTCTTTTTTTCTACTGTTTCTTGTTACTTGTGGTAACAAAATTATCTTCTCCCTTCACATAGTCGCATTTTTTCCCCCAGGAAAATCACCTCAGCTATACCAACATGATCTCCTACAAATTTATGCAAAGCAGTCAAACAAGTTTTCTCTGCCTATGAACCGAATTCCTGAAAAGTTTGTTCCAAGGTAAAAATAAATACTTTCATCTTTTTTTTTTTTTTTTTTTTTGTGGTCATACTTGCATCCTTATTAATTTTTTTATGACTATATTTTCTCATACTAAAATGGTTTTAAGGAACCCAATTAAAATATTTTAGTTAATTAACAACCACTTTAATTAAATTGTGAAAGCAGTCACAAAAACATATTTTCTTTTAATAATGATGCTTTTTTTTTCAATTCTGGTACTTGATCCCCAAAATAAAGAACAACTATCTAAGATATGTGGCTCGTCTAATGTAATCAAAAGTAGTAAAAAGCTTAGACTATAAAGTTTTAGTTTTTCAAGAAATATTTGCGCAAATCAATTCAAATTTTGTGTATAATTATTAAATTCATTTGCACAAAAATGATTTTGAACAAATATATATTTATGTAAAGGCATGTGATTGGTTGTAAATTTAAATAATTTATCAAAGATATAACATGTAACAATTTTTGTTAAAAAAAATGTTACAGAAAATTTTGCACAATCTCCTATTTAAGATGCAACAAAAAATCATCCTGACCAGCATTAAAAGTAGCAATAATTAATTTGTTTAGCTTCCATTAGCAGTGAAAGCTTACAGCCAGTGCAAATGGATCATCTCTGTACAACGCAATACATGAATCCTCCACTAAATGAGGAATGAGAGCTATCCTCACACACGCACACACATATATTTAGGGAGCGAATTAATATAGTTTAAAAAATCATGTGTGCTTTTGACTATATAATTGTAAGTGTCAAAAACCAATATTTGAAATACTATAAAAAGTATGTTGTGTCTGAGCACAGATTAATAAGTATAAGTGGACTCTTTAAGTCATCTAGTCCCTCCCTTGTTTAAAACCTTCATTCACTTTAAAAACTTACAAATCGGAAATAACAGTCTACATGTTTCAAATAGATGCCCATTTTCAAAACTTGCCAGTCGTAAAAAGTAGATGCAAAAGAGATTTGAAATATAAAACGTAAAGTTGAAATGAAAAGTAGAAGAATGATGGTGAGAATCAAAACTAGGAAATTCACAGTAGCCAAGGGAGAGAAAAAAAAGATGAAAAATGGAATAAGAAGAACTACAGTGGACGAAAGGAGGTTTCTTGTTCTATATTTCTTTCTCTCTCTCTCTCTCTCTCTCAGCTATTGTGATTTTTTCTAATTTTGTTTCTCTCCTTTACGTTTATATTTCAAATCACTTTTGTATCTGCTCATTCACTACTAGCAAGTTTTGAAAATGGCGCTTGAAGCATGTCAATATGTCGTCTGAAACATCTTTCCATTTTGTATGTTTTTGAAGCAAATGAAGTTTTTAAACAGGTAATATCTTTTCCCTTCAGTTTCTAGGGATTATTTATTTAACATCCAGTCTTTTCTTGACATATAGAAATTTAACCATTTTCTCAAAAGTATGTAGAAAGCAATGTTTTTTCTTCACCATTTCACTAGTGTGCTTTTAATGTTTGAATTAGTGTTTATCTTACTTATTTTTATATTTTCAGGAAAATTTATTCTATTTTCTTATATACTTATGGATGTGTTTTTATCTACCATCATTTTAAACTTCTCTAGGATTTAACTTGTATTGTTCTTATCAATTTTTAACTGATTGTTTTGATTCTTAACTTGTTCTGCTTTTTAACTTTTATACCAAATTTTAACTTCTAATATTTTAATACTGTTTTACATGCTTCTGTAAAGTTTTAACATTTATTGGTTTTTGGGTGATTTTGTTTTTTAACCCTCTTACTACTTTACTATTTTAATTGGTTTACACTTGTTTAATAGAATTGTATTATTCATTATTTTAGATGTTTTATGTGTGTATCTACTCTCGTATGCCTTCTGTATGCCTTTGTATCTCGTCGAGATACAAATAAACTCATATACTTATGAATGGTGTGAAAAGATATATCTATGTTTAAACTAATGTTAACTTTAAATTTTCTTATCTCAGGAAATTTTCTGCTACTTCTAAAGTGCCTGATACAAAAGGATGTAAGCGTTGTTCTGTGGGAAGGAATCCATATAATGGCTACAAATATTTGTGTGGGGCCCTGCGAAATGGCCTTTTTCTTATGCAGTGGTATAATCCTCTGAAAAAATTTATGCTTTTAAAGGTACATTTCATGCAGAAATCGTTACTTTCATTATGTTTTCTTTTAACTTATAAGTTTATGCATAAAATCTCCTCTTTCAGCAAGTGGAATGCTATATTCCTGCCAATTTAGAAGTATTTGAAATGATCATCACTCCTGATTTAGAGTATCCAATGATATGTACCGGTGTTAAAAAAGGGTAAGATTTGTTTGGTACAGAGTGAACTTCTTATATCTTTTATCTGCACATTATCATTTTTGTAAAAACATAGCTTTTAAATTTTGAAAAAAAAAATTTTAAATTTAGTTATTCACTAACCAAAGTGATTTGATATATCTTATTTTATTTTAGAAATTAATATTTCAAAGATAGATGCAAACGAGACTTTTTGACTAAATATTTATTTAAATATTGAATTTTTAAGATAATTTTATTTTAACAAAAAATTTTAGTTTTTAAAATTTTTCGACGAAAAAAATTTTATTCTTTAGAGAAACAAATTATTCTTACTGCATTTATCAAGCCAAAGCATGTTTTTTCTTACTCTAAAAAATTTTATTTGTAAATCGTATTGCTTTATTTCATTGTCAAGGTAACTTTAACTTTTTCCACATTTTTTATTAAAAAAAAAAAATTAAATATGCTAATTTTTATTTTACTATAGTTTTTAGAATGTTAAATGATTATTTCCTTGCGCTGTCTTAACACGAAACTTATTTTGGTTTTTAGATATTTTATGAAACTTTTATTTGCATGAAGTCAGAGTTGTGAAGAAACAATAAATATTTAATCAGCTTTATTCTGTGCACTATGAAATAAGATATTTTCTTTTGAAATTAGCCAAAGTACTTTTAGGTCACTTTTAAAATGTTAATGCCATGTATCAGAAGATTAGTGTTTTAAAATATTGTGTAAGGACCAGAATCCTAGCGATATTGTTTAAAATTTATTTTTGTGACTAAAAATAAATTTGAGCCACATAATAAATAAGGCAATTACATAGCTATTTATTAAAAACAATACATATCTGTACATTGGAGGTAAAAGACACCATGTCACAGAAATGTAATTTTTGAGAAGAGCAGAGCTTAGATTTTTTTCAAATTTACTTAAAGATTATTCAGCTAATCTTGGTGGATGTTCTATGATTAACTTAGCCATTCATTATGACCGGTCCTATACCACTAGATAGCCTAAAATCTACTACACAGACATGGTATTAACTCAATTTTAAAAAAAGAACATGGTGTCTTGAACCCTCATCATACAGATATATTAAGTCCCTTTTTTTTCACACTGTACATTGGTAGAAATCACTATTCTTTACACTAAACATGCTTTTTTTTAAAAACCTTGTTAGAGAGAAATTTAAAATTACTTAGTTTTGACCAAATATGCAATGCTTAAAAAAGGTATTTTTTTAAATAAATTTTGAATGCTTAAATTCTAAAGTTATTGCAACCAATACATTCTTATTTGCCTTTTCCTTTTAGCATTTTTATTCTTATAAAAACTTATTCTTAAGTCATATTTTATTGCATTTATGTGAAAGTTAATTTTACAACAAATTTCATAATTTTCTAGATATAGGATCTATAATTATTTAAATATATTAATATGATAAAACAAATACTACTACTAAAATAACATAAAGCTCTTTATCGTTTTATATACACTGTATTGTACTTCCCTTTGAATTGTTTATAAAAAGTTATTTTCTTGACATTTTAAATGCATTAATTCTAAATATGGCAAAATAAAAAGCAAAGAAATGTAAATATTACAAAACTCAACTTTTAAAATAATGGAGTTACCCTATTTTAAATTAATAATCAAATGTTGTTATATTTTTAATCATGAATGTATCAATATCATTTTTTTTTTTAATTTAAGAAATTGATTGAAAAGTGTGTTACGAGATTAAAAAATGTATTGAAATTAAATTTCTTTTTAATAAATTTTTAATTTTAAAAAAAATTTTTGAATGTAAATTAAAGACCATATTACGTCAAGTATATTTTTTATTACATTTGATATTTATTCTATGGTTTGAAGAAGGGATTGAATCAGCTTTTTATTTTATTTTTCAAGTGGTAAAACGAAGCAAAATTCTTCACATTTTTTTGCATTATTAACTTATTTTTTATTCTTAACTTTATTAATGATATGTTCTTTCTAAATCATCGCTACTTGTACAAAATGAATTTTTATTTTTTTCTTTCAAAAACTGCTGATGTAATTTTAAAAAGTTTTTTTATTGTCCTAAAATTTATTGAGCGGCTTTCATAAAATTGTTTAACATTTATATTTTAATTTAGATATGACAGGAATCATTTGGAACTTGAAATGATCAACTTGAATTCATCTGAAAATTGGTTAAATGATGACTGGGAAGGTACAGATACTATTGTGCCACGACATGAAACAATGAAGATAATAAATGTTACGCAATTAGAAAAAGATGCCATTTTAGTCTGTTATGATAGTAAGTATAGTTTTATTATAGTAAATTTTTATTTTTCCTAAGTTGCTAATCTGTGTAAAAGTATGAAGTTCAATTTTTTTAATTAGTATTTTGCTTTATTTTTACTAAATGATAGCTATTGTTAACCTCTTCCTTCTCGCTCCCGTCAAAATGATAGGGTGAGCTTCGCCTCCTATTTCTCATATGTATTTATTTTCGGTCTAGAGCTTTCAAATATAATACACCAAAAAGGTTTGAATATATCCATCTCTTGCGTCTGAATTTTTTTTATTCCTTATATTACACACTAGATAGGTACTTCAGACTATTTTTAATGTTACTGGAGATAGTTTATTTTAAACTAGATGTCAGCACTATCCAAATATATGTATTTGTGGTGTATGTATTCCGTGCTCTTAGCTCAGCTACTTATGCTCATTGTGAATACATGTGGTTTGTTTACTATGAGAAAATATTTTTTAATATTTTATGAAGTCAAAGCTATATGAACCAATGGAGTACATATTGAATTTTAAATTTCAAGCTAAAAAATTCCCAAAAATGAATACATATATTGTACATATATATATAATCTTCTTAAATAAAAAAAAGGCAATTTTAAATTATTTTTTTTTTAAATATTAAGATTGTTAAAGGGTTTATAAAACGTCACAATTAGAAAACAAGGTCAGAAATGATTTCATTAGTATTTTTTCTCAATAAGACTGTTATTTGAGTGAAAATTCACATCAAGAAAAGTAGATCAGAAATGAACTCACTAGTTTTTTTACTCGATAAGGCTGTTATTTATTAAAACCGCCACATCTAGGAAGTAAGGTCAAAAAGAACTTACCGGTATTATTAAATGAGGCTATTATTAATAAAACTGTCACATTTGGGAAATTAGATTTGAAATGATTTCTCTAAAGATGAAAGTAACAGCCAAAATGTGTAATTTTATTCATTTAAAAATATAATATTTGGTATCCAAACTGTTCCTTTGGCCAATTTAAAAGCAGTTATCAATAATGCATGCAAAAAGGTGTAAAAATTATCATAAAGAGTTACTGTTTCATCAGTGTTTTTTTTTTTTTTTTTTNTTTTTTTTTTTTTTTTTTCATCAGTAACAATTGACAAAACATATTCTGTTATACAAGATGTTGATGCTTATTATTTTGGTTTAGTTTTATAGAACACAATAACGTGAACCTGTCCTTTAAACTAGAGATTTTCCTATTCTCAGCTAGAGATAATACAAACTGTTATTTTTTACAAACTTTGTTCTTTATACTTCTTTTTGGTCATTTTACAGTATTAAATTTAATGAGTGAATTTTGAAATGTTTGTATTTTCTTTATTATGAAAATATAATTAAAATCGAATTATTATGCATTTTCTTGCCTTTCTTTCAGCTTCATTATTTCAAAATTAATTGAGTCAATAATTTTGTTTCAATTTTTCTATCAAGTTTATTCTGTATGATTCATTACGAATCAAATACTGTATGCAAAATAACCCTGTAATTAAATGTTTTAAATGATATAAGTTTTTAACATATATTCAGATTTTACTTTTGAAATATACTTTTTACATACATACATAGAAACATACATAATGTTATGCTTTTGTATTATTATTATAATTGTGTTTTCTTGGCTATAATTTAATTTTTATGTTGTAGGACTTTTTATGCTTTCATTAAAAAAAACTTATTTCTTTTTTAGATCTAGTCAGAGTCGTAAATCTGCAAGGAAAGCTAAAATCAAGCCGTCGGCAGCCTGCAGAACTTGTGTTTGATTATAAGATTGAATCAATTGGTATGCTTTTTCTTATAATCATAGTACATGTGCAAATTAAATTAGTAATTTTGTATTACATGCATTTACTTGTTTGCTACAGAAAAGTTTAACACGAAAAGATCTAATTTTTTACCTGATTACGACAGACATGAGAATCTTATGAACTTCAGTATGCCTATCTATCATATATGAGCTCACAAAATGTCATATTTTATGCATTCAGTCTGAAGTTCAGCTAACTGTTCATTAATATAATTTGTAATTTCCAATATTTCAATAATGCTAATTGAAGTATGTGAAGTATTCTAAACAAACCATTGTAGCAGCATCTTTTTTCCAAAAAAATATTCTAGTTGATCAAAAGAAAAAGGAATGTTTAGAAAAAATTAATTTGTCTTTCCTAATTTGAGAGAGAGAGAGGAGGGTTTAAGAAAAAATTGTTTCCATTACTTCCATGTACAATATTTTAAAATATTCTTTTTTCTCATTTCCTTAGTTTGTTTGACCGACAGTGTTTTAGCATTTCATAAGCATGGTATGCAGGGAAGGAACTTTAAAAATAATGAAATAGTTCAAGAAATTACTGATCACTCAAGAATTTTTAAGATGCTTGGATCAGATGGGTAATTATCTGAATTTATCTATTAATCAAAATATTGTTTAAACTATTATCAAAATTGCAGAGAAAAATATTCCACTTAATATGCTATTTATCCATAATATTAATATATCCATAATATATAGGCGTGCATGCAAAAACTGTCTCAATACTAACAAAAATACCTTTTAGTGGTCTGATAATTAAGTAGAAAAATATGGAATCATTATAGAAATATAATAATACATATAATAACGAATCATTGTTGAAAATAAAAAATAAAAATTTCTAAGGACTTTGCTATTAACAGTTAGCTTTGTAGTTAATTTTTCAATCAACCTATATATGCCACCATTGTACTATGTGCTAGTACATTGGCTTGAAATTTAACTTTGAAAAAATAAACATTCGATTTTTATTTTGCCTCCACTTTAATAAAACGGTTTTCAGTAGTGAAGAATAATAAAATCTGTTACATTAGATACAATGATTCTATAGTATCTCTTAACATTAAATTAAAGACTAATAATAACTTATATTACAAAGAAAATTGACAATAAATAACTAGTATGCATAGTTAAAATGTATTAATATAAACTTAATTGGAAAAGCCAATGAATTAATAAAACTAATTCTGACAACATAATGTTATTCACAATTTTATTCAAATGTAACAGAAGACTGGCCTAAAGTAAGTTTAAGTTCTTTAAAAAATTATTTATTTTTGAATTTCTAAAACAACAATGCTAATCAATATTTTAGTGAACTTTTTTAAACTAGCCATAAATATTTTTGTCTTTCAGAATTGTTGTTCTTGAAAGCAGACCTACAAATGAACCAAAAAGTCCATCAAATCTATATATTTTAGCTGGTCATGAAAATAGTTATTGAAAGCATGTGGCAATCATCCTATTCACCATTTTGTTTTGTGTGTCAAATTGCAATATCTGTTGATCGTTGATGCTGTTTTAAGCATTTAAAACTGGTTATGTAATTAAATATCACTTTGTTGCCAATCATCTCTTAAAGTCATGTACACAGTGTAGAAACTTTGTAGAAATGTACAGTATTTTATATTGATTCGTAGAAAGTAAAATTGTATTATAATGTGAATTTGTAAATTATTTTTGATTCATGTATGTGTGTGATTTTAGAATACCTAATTTGAATGAATAGATTTTTATTGATTGTTAGAGTTGCAAATATCTAGTGGAATGTTTTTCTTTTATGTTTTAATTATTTTTATTTATAATTTTGTTTGACTAATTAGAATTTTATTTTTATTGCAATAAAAATATATTGGTATGATATTTGCATCACGCACATTAAAAATTTTACAACTGCAATAATTTTTCTTTTATTGAATTTATTATTGTATTTAAATAAGTTAAATTCCTTTTAGATTAATTCAATATATAGTGCATGTTGTAGATTATGTGTCATAAATTAAAATCTGATTATTTTGTAGTTATAAAAATCAATGAATGGTCTCATAAAGTAAAAGAAACGAAATTCAAATGAATAGAAATTAGCTGCAATAAATTTGTTCAATTGCTGGAATTAATCAACAAATGCTTTCACTATTGCACTAAGCAGTGTTTTAAAGTTAAACTGTATCATGATTGTCATTGTTGGCATTTTACTTTCCATCTCTAAAGCATTTAAATGATACAAAACATAATTTTTTCAAACCGCTTATTTACCAATCATTTTCATTGATCAAATTCGAAGCTAAACTTTATGTTCACATACTACCTAGTTTCACTGTAACACTCCTAAAATTGATTGCAATAAATACCTTGCACTTCATCTGCTTGAAAGAAATATTCTACACGAGGATGGTAATTCAATTATGGGACCATTCACCAAGCATTTTGAAATCACCTTTTATTTTATAGTTATAAGGATTATCATCATTACATTTATTAATATAACTTATAAAATTAATAGTTATATAAATAAGTTTTAAAATTAATAATGATATAACTTTCAAAGCATTATAAAAATGGTTTATTTTAAGAAAATAATTTTCTACTTGTTTCATTATTAAAGAGAGCATAGTAAACCATGACATACATATTCTTGTAATATTTTCTAAAAATTTTAATAAAGTTGTAGAGAATGCACAACAGAGAATATAACCGTGCCAGACACTTTGAAAATTTATGATGATTAATTGTGTAATGTTGCTTTGCTAACTTTTTTTTTAATTTCAGATATTTACAGTATCTGTAGTTTAGAATTTTAACTCATTTTTTTAATATTTTTTCTGAAGCAAAATATTCTCTATAACTCTCTACAGAGTTTGAATGAAACTTTAAGAAAAAATTAATAAATACATGGAAAAAACTTTAATTTCTATGTCAAATTAAAAATGTTCTTGTTGATCATTAATAATATTAATCATTTGTTTTCTTGGTGATAATTAATAATATCATTGTAAACAAATGTAAGATTAAAAAGATTGAATGGTTTAACAGTAAGTAAAATAGATTTTAAAGAAGATCATGTTTAGTTTTAATCTTTAATGGTAGAAAGATTTCAGATTTTATTAACGAACCTTATAAAAACATACACGAAATATAAATACGTCTTCAAACCATATTGTGGGAAATAATTGTTGTTTTTCTATATCATGTTGCACAAGTAAAAAAAAAATTATTTCTTTCAATCTCATTTATCTTTAAATGTTCTTTTCTTTTTGTACTTATGTCAAATAAAACTTTCTGTGCAATAACACCCTTAGGGTTTTTTTTTTGTAGCGTACAAAAAAAAATCTTTTGATTTTTATTTTATTTTTTGTAAAATTATTTCATATTGTAACTAAACACAAGTAATTTGTTTAAAACTTTCCATTTTTTATATTTTGTTATAATTTTTCTATATAAAGTACAGTAGACTCTTTTTGGATTAAAAATTTATTCTTCAAAATAATGGTTTATTCAAACTCGTGTTGATTCCCTTAGAATTTTGTATTGATACTAATGTTGAAATTTTATCAAAAATTCAAGCATTTGCCTATTTTTTGATAAATTCGATGCAGCAAAAACCCAATATTTCTTTCCATCCATTGTTAAGAGACATTTTTCCAATTTTGTAGAAAAAATCAGTAACTTGAAGATTGGAAAATGATGAAATCAGATGAGAGTTTAGGTGGCGTTCTTAGTTTTGAATAGTGAACTATTTTACCAATAATGAATTATTTTGTGACCAATTCATTATTGTTAGTAATTATTTATTGCATCCCTTTTCAGATTTTCCAAATATATTTCTAAATTAGGCATTTTATTGCAGTTACTATGTGACATGATTATTGTGGTAAAAAAAAATACAAATGTAATATTTTTAAGAGATGACGTTTGAGTATTGATTTGAAATTCTTAACCAACAACAGTAAGATATTTATACAAATGGTATTTAAAAAAATCTCAAACTTCTGTGTATAAAAATTCTCTATTTTCTGCAATGTTAATAATTTAAAATTGAGCCAACTAAAACTAACTCTTATTATGAAATATTTCAAGTACATCCATGTAGAGATTATTCACATGTAAATTGTGTGTTTTATAAAGTTTCAATTTATAATAAAATTTATTATAATTTATAGAAATTGTAGGTGATCATTAAAAATTTTAAAAAATTAAAGAAAGCTTATTTTTTGTTAAATATTGTATTGAAATTGATTTTACATTGCAATATTTATTGTTTTTTTTTATTCACCCTTGAGTGAGAATTAAATAGAGTCTACTGTATTATGTAATTTTTTACTTTTTTTTTTTGTTAAACGAATGTTTTTTCTCTTGAGTTCTAAAAATGTGCCTGAAATTATTTCCCATAAGAAATAATTGATATTTCAATAATGCTAATTGA
>NC_092210.1:57124104-57137300 GCF_043381705.1 Parasteatoda tepidariorum | reverse complement strand
GTCCGTACTTATTTTTGAATTTTGGTACATTAAAATTTTTTTATTCACCCTTGAGTGAGAATTAAATAGAGTCTACTGTATTATATAATATTTTACTTTCTTTTTGTTAAGCAAATTTTTTTCTCTTGAATACTAAAAATGTGCCTGAAATTATTTCCCATAAGAAATAATTGTTAAATTTTTTTATTAAAAAATAAGTGTTAAAATTTAATCCTTAATTCAAATGAAATAGTCTATATAATAAAACCAGTTCACATTTACCTTGGTATCTAAACCTTTTTTCAATCCTTATAATTCTTAGATACTTGTACATTTGTAAAAAGAAAATTTATCCGGTGTTACGCTGGTATCGCATAAAAAGATAATGTGATTGTTAAAAGTATTTTTGAGAAGAATGTTGATTAAATTTTCAATAATATTAAAATACGATTGTTATTAATAAAATATATTTTGATCAAGTTACGAAGTTGCCTTTCTATCAGAAACTTTTGTTTAAAACTATGTCTTTTATTAATTTTGATTAAAAATGTGGTTTGATAGAAAGTTTTTAATTAAAACTTATTTCATTAAAACAAGCTAATTTTTATTTATTTGTATTATGTTAAAGTTTACAATTCTCATCAAATTTCTGTATTTTGTTGAAAACTATTGTCAGAAACTAAAATGTCCGTCATTACCGTGCAATGATATTTTTATGCTAACTGGAGTTGCTATTTTTATTAAATTTTTTTTACCTAAAAAAAATTCAAAGTACTATTCAGATTGAACCTACGCAGTCGATGTGTAGCAATACAAAAATATAACTTTGTGTAACAATACAGAAATATAACTTAGCTTTTTTTTTTTCACTTACTATAATATCAAAGTGTATTAATTTCTTAATTAAATGTTTGATGTTTGTCAATGTAGCTTTTTGTGTACTGTGTATTTTTAAATAATTTTTGTGATTCTTAGTTCCATATATATATATATTCTACTATAAATTATCATTTTTTAAATAATTAGTGTTCTTAAATTGAAATAATGAGTTTCAAAACCGCACAAGTCCTCCATTGATTTTTTTTTTCTTTTATGAAATAATTCTTATTTTTGAAATTTTGTTATAATTTTTTTGTGGCAAATTAACTCATGTGGTCAAAATCTCTTGATTAACTTGGTAAAATATTTCTAAAATTATGAATTTTTTTGACTGATTTACAATTGAATTCTTTCTTGCATTGTTTTTTTTAGCAATTTAGGCTCAAGGTTATGTTATAGAATCCAATTGTTAATTCACAGAACTATATTTAAATCTATATCATTTATAGATCGAAATTCTTTTCGAATTTAATATTTAACAAATTTGCCCAATTATGTTGTAGTATCAAAAAATGATTTGTTACTTTGCAAGTCTAATAATCTGAATTGTAATCTGAATCTTAATAATTCAATGGAAAAAAGTTAAAAATGTTTTTAAATCTTGAATGTGTTTATTTTAACAATATTAAATTTTACAAGCTAAAACTAATTCATTTACTAAGTCATTTTAAAATCTAATAGTTGATTAATGCATCAATTTATAATTATTTAGGTCATACAGAAATTATTGACACAAATACTGTCACCGCACAGAATACGATTTTTTAAGTTAAAATATATAGTACATCTGTTACATATAAACGCTAGCCTCCTCAATGTACTTCTTCCATTTGGTTCTGTTGTCCAACATAAATTTGGAGAGCCCTTTTTTGAGGCTATTCGTTTGTTTTCTACGGACGATTGCTTGCAATTCTGCTGAAGATTAGCATCTGATTGTGTCCTTCATCTTGTTCTGTAAGTTGTAATTCCAAAGGGCCAACTTTGGCAATTATTGAGGTTGTGGTAACACAGGAAGAACACTGCAATAATATCTTGTGGTATCAATTGTGTCACAATTTCTGGCAATGCTCCTTATGCACGCCCTTTTTTTCCCCTTGCATCTTGTTGAAAGTTATGCACCTTTTCTTCATGATCTAACCCAGCACTAGCACTGTTTGCAATGCTGTTGGTTCTCTCTTACTGGCGCTTTGTTCTTAAGATCCACTCTACTGCTGATATTGGCCAATCAGTGGTAAACAATGTACTTAGCTTCTGCTGGCTACTATCATGCAATGATGGATTTCACTCCCCGGTATTGTCTCCTCCTATTGATCTGAGGATAGACACCTTCCATCATTGGTGCCCAGTCTATCAATAACTTCCATCATTGGTGCCCAGTCTATCAATGACTGTGACAAAAGAAATGAGCCTGCTTTTTTCTGTTCTCATGCTTCAAGTGCTACCTATGCATTCCACTTATCTTATCGGGTTTTCCTATTGCTATGAGTATTGCTTATTTGTGTACTTCTACAGGATCTAAATAATATTTTCTTGATTATATAATTGTACAGGCTTAGGAGTCGTACAAACCTAATTCTCAAGTTATACTTTCCTGAATACCAGAGGTTGAATTCAGGGCGACTTAAAATAGTTTTAAAAACCATAAAATTCTTCTGGGTTTTTTTCTTTTTGTTAGATTAAGACTTTTTTTATTTCAAAAGAAAAGAATTTTGCTCAATTTTTTTTAAATTAGTGTTTTGATGTTTATAAAATAAGTTTTTAATGACTTAGGATAATTATAATTTACATACAGCTTGGACTTGTTTGCTGTTTTGTAATTCAAGATGTCAAATATCAAGTGTTTCAAAAGTGACTGAAAATTTGAAAAATCAATAAATCTTAAAAGAATGGAAATAGATAAAAATGTACAGTTTTCTGCATTCTGCTTAGGAAGCTAGGTTTCTTATTGTTACAAAATTTCAAAGTAAGTTGATTAGTTATTCAAAAAATAGCGATACTACCAGGAAAAACTATAAAATAATGTTTTCTACCGCATGCCAGATCATTTCGATTGTAATATGTGCACAAATGTCTTAATAAATGTCCTTTGTTCTGAGACTGTGCTATATTGTAGATGCTGCAAATAGTTGTTGGTTTTTCTGAAAACATTTTTTTTCTTTCTTAGTCAGCAGCACCATTGGATTAAAAAGTTTGTAAATTTTGAAACTTGATGAGCATAAATTTTCATTTTATGTTTTATTAAATAGAATGCAACTAACTATGTATTTCTATCTTATTTTGCTTATCTTTAATTGATTTTTCAAATTATTTCTGGGACATTTGGTATTATATTTCATATTATAGCAGTATTTATTGTGCTTTTTTAGAATAATTTAGCATTATTTCTTTCTTTTCTTTTCTTTTTTAATTTCAGAATACTATATTGTGGAATCAATTTTTTTCTTGCACAGTTTAATAGTTACTAAATAGTAATTTATATGTTAATAGTTTTAAGAATTTATCGTTCCTATTGTGCTTTGAATAGCTTTACAAAGCTTCTGCGGTTTTGATGAGGATATTTAACATGAAGAAAAAGAATTCTTTTGAATGCCTGAAGCAGTATTATGTTATGATGGTGAAATGTTGTGTAATCTTCAGTGAAAGCCCTTCTATTTTGTGATGTATGTCCTTTTATGGAATTGAACTTTGTGTTGTGCCAATTACTTTATATTTTTCTTTGTAAAATCTTTTAAAGGAAAAAAAAAGAATAGCATTCAGGAAAATAGCAAATATTGCGTTGTATTATATACACCCATAAAAATTATTTTGTAGAAATGAATTAAAGAAAAATAAAAAATTTCCATTTAACTGTGAATTTTTTGTGCTATACATGAAAAAATACTTGACAAATCACCATCTGCTCAAAAAATGAACTTTTCATGCTTTTAATTTGCTCGACTAAAATTGCCTCTAAACATACTTTTTATCCAATCGGGAAGGTCCAGTTGTTTTAGTAGAGATTTTGCATAGCATTTGTCTTACGTTAATAGTAACACTAACCTTTTTTTCTCCATCTCTTATGATTCGACGATTATTTGGAAAATGTTCGTAAATGCTCTTTAAAACTAAAATTGCCTTAAAGTTACTGGAAACCGTATCACTATGCAAAATCTCAATGTTCTAAGGGCAAATCAGTCACCATGTGTATGTGTATATATATATATATGATTAGTAATATACTAAACACTCCATGGAATAAGCGTAAATGTTCTCTTCAGGATGAATTCCTTTACTACAACGACAGTGTCATTTCGAAATAAAGAATAATTATCCTAGAATGAAAAGTCCCGCAATGGACTGATCGTAAGGACACGGTTCCCAATAGAACACAGAAGTCAAGCATCACTGGCTGCAGTCAGTAAGCGGGTGGGTGCCCACTTTGATCAGCCTGCGTAGGGACCGAGAGTGTGCGGTATCGATCCTCGTTAAACTGCTCTACCATAAAGTACTCGACTTCACCCGCCATCATTGGAATGCGTCATCAATGATTGCGTCATCATTGAAATGCGTCATCAATGATTTTACTCAAGAAATTTTCAGGATTTTTGAGTTGGGCTCACAATCACCCCTGGATTATTAAAGAGCTTCGTCAAAGGGCCAACATGTATTGTGATTGGAAGAAAGCGGTTAGTAAAAACAAATAAATTAAAGCTTGCGAAGTCCTTNCATCACTGGCTGCAGTCAGTAAGCGGGTGGGTGCCCACTTTGATCAGCCTGCGTAGGGACCGAGAGTGTGCGGTATCGATCCTCGTTAAACTGCTCTACCATAAAGTGCTCGACTTCATCCGCTGGTCGTCGAACTACCAAAGGAGGGGAGTCATCCCCTCTGCAGGGATCTTTCCCAGACCGTTGCCTATAGCCCATTGGGCAGCTCTAGTGCCACGTAAATAAAGTACCCACCTAGAATGAAAATTACCATTTATTATGCACCAATGCCGCGAAAAAATCGATATTATGTAATTAATTGTAACTGAGTTTAAAATGAAAGAAAAAAAGAGGAGACGAACTTACAGTTATAAAGTTAAAAAAAAAAAAAAATTCGTTAAAAATAGATTGACTATTCTAACAGTTAACAAAAATTGCCAGGAAAAATTTCAGTGCTGCCATCTATGAAAAAAAAATTAATATTTGAATATATTATTAATACTTAAAATAATAATATTTGGAAAAACGTTTGAAACATAAATCCAGAATAAATATAAATTTTATTACAATTAGCAGAACCTGCCTATTTCCGTTTTAGGGATTTGTCTGCAGCCTCAGACCCCAGATTATCAGAGATGATTGTGCTCCGGAAAATGTCCGGATTTTTCGTTAACCGCGACCCAGAAATTTTCGGAACTCCTAGGTCCAGAAGTTTCAAGAAATCATCGATCATATTTATGTATGAAAATTCTTGTATATTTTATTAAAAATATTAGAACTAGAATTTATACTTGACATCACTTTCATTTGTAAATATTTTTTTCTGGTAGAATAAATGTGATTGGAGATAAAAGTAAACTTATACAAAATTATTAATTTAAATTATACTGCATATAATTTATTTAGAATTTCATGTTTTGAAAATAACAATGATTTAAATTTATAAAGAGATTAATTTTTTGAAATGCGTCGTCAATGATTTTACTCAAGAAATTTTCAGGATTTTTGAGTTGGGCTCAGAATCACCCCTGGATTATTAAAGAGCTTCGTCAAAAGGCCAACATGTATTGCGATTGAAAGAAAGTGGTTAGTAAAAATAAATAAATTAAAGCTTGCGAAGTCCTTTTTAACTGATGTCTCTAATGTGACATTTTATGATAAAATTTTCATCATTTAGGAAAGAAAAAATAATAAAACTACAACAATTCTTATCTGAGGGGGGGGGGAGGAACCTACCCTACTCAAAGTGAAGTAATTAGCATTTATTGCAATTATTAGTTTTTGCATGAATGACTAGGGGTTTAATGATAGAGTAGCAGTAAGGTGTATGGAATTTTTTGCTCCTAAAATGGTAATTGAAGTTCGGATAATTTTCTGTGAGGAACTTAGGGAAAAGTTAAAAGACTTAGTTTTATTACTGTTAGCAATAAGGCTGGGAAATATAGGTGTGGCGCTGCAAGACTGAAAAGAAAGGAGGAAAATATAAGAAGTCAAAAATTTAGTCTTTCATTAATACTGCAGTATTTAAAAAACAATGTCGCTCAGTAGTTGTGACAACAATATACTTTAATGTTATAATGACAAAGAAATAATAAAAAGAAATTAATTCTGAATCAAATTATTGACTTGAAATTTTGAAAACAACAGTGATCCCCGTAAAATTTTTAAGTTAAAAGGAAATTGATTTTCGGGGTGCAAATAAAATCTTTGGTGCTCAAATGAATTTTACAACTAATAGCAGACTTTGATTTTTAAAAGAACAAATAATCATGAAAATATTTCGTACTGTCAAAAAAGTCTTTGATGAACTTATACAGTCAATGGGACAGTAAGTTTTAAGTACGATCATTAATGAATTGAAAGAACTGAATTAATTTTTTTGCTGTAGTTTTTCCCTTATATACCGGTTCTCCCATATAGACCTAAGTTAAAAGTTGAAACTTAGGTGTTAAATGTAATTATTAATAAACTTCGTAATGCATTTCATTTGCTGGCATAAATCGCCGAATACATGACTAAATTTATGAATTCTCCAATGCAGAGGATCCCAATTTTTTTCGGCTATGGAACCCAAAAGGATCGACATTTTTTCGCCGTAGCCACGTCATCATAACTAAAATATATTAAGACAAATGTAAACGTATTAACCTATAAAAAGACTGCTTTATTTCAAAAATATTTAATGAGACGAATGACATTTTTCATTATAATAGGAAGCAGTTTTTATCTCTTTTTCAGTATCTGTATTTTTAAGAATTTCGAAATAAATATTAAGAGTTATATCTAGAAACATATAATCTGTCTTTCGTTCACTTTTTATGCTTTTTAACATCAAGTCAAGCGCGACCTTATAAAATAAAAATCGCGTGAGAGTAAAAATTTTTAATAAATGATTACTATTTTAAGAAAAAGAAGTTGTAAAACAGCACTTAAAATTGTAATAACTTTTGAACACATTAGAAAGAAAAAAAACTCTGCGTTAAGTTCATATTCAAATATGTCCCTATCAATATGTCGAATTTTCGCAGCATGTAGAATGGCCAGAAAGGTATTTTTTCTGATAAGCTCAACAGTTAATAATTCTAGAATTAACTATCGAATGTTAATTTTTTTATTTCATCTTAATCCCTGTACAATTTTCTACACACCTATGCAGTTTAAACTTTCTAAGTTTTATTGTTTTTGCGCAACAAACCAAAATGTAATGTTAAGTTAAACACCCAAAGCAGTGCCCGTGACTTTTACGATGTTTTAATTTAGAGCAGGGGTTTCCAACTTGCATTAGGCCGGGGACAACAATTAAAAACACAAATCAAATGGTGGGCCGCAACTTTATCAAATTTTTTGTAGGACTCTTTTATGTTTGAAGGAACATTAAATATTACTGTCAGAGTTTTATCATGTTGTACAAAACAAAAGTATTGAATTACAAATTAAAATAAGAAGTAGATTTTTAAAAATATTTAATTGTTATTAATAATATTTTAAAAAATATTAAATAAATAATAAAAATTCGGGCTACAATAACTCTCAAGTGCGCACCTATGTATTAAACAATTAATGTGCAACAGATATCTAATTGTTAAGGTATTAAAATTTACATAGTAGCACACAAAATATTCAATGAGAAAATTGAGGTTTGTCTGCTGCAACTACCAGAGAATAGATATTTACATTTTAAATTTAAAATTTACAAATGTGTATTTAAATATTTTCGTCCAAAATGAGTGGTTTCAAAAAGTTTAATCGGAGAATTTCTTCGAGAAAATTTCTGATACGCACATGCTAAATTATATTCACAAAATACGAAAAAAAAATGAAATAAAAAAAGAGCAACATACACGATTATTTTTGTATTTGAAGAAATATTTTTTTGGGTGCAAAACCTGAAAAATAAATTTCTTTCCACCGTTGGTATGTTAAATTTCTCACAAACGAAGAAATTAGGTTTTTATTAACGAGAAAAGTATTTTAAACCCATATAGAATTTTTACGAAAATTGTTCGCAAAAAAATGGCAACTAATATATTTTTGCTCGCGGGCCACAAAAAAAGGCTTCGCGGGCCTCATGCGGCCCTCGGGCATCCAGTTTGAAACCCCTGATTTAGAGAAACTGAAAAAGAAACACGTTTACAACTATTTCAGTTCCATTTCTTGCAATAGTATGACCACTTTTTCAAAAAATTTGTAAACAGAAAATGTTGAAAAATAAATAAACATTCATTTTAAAAAAATGTAGTGCATCGTTTTTAAAGAATAAATTATGAAATTACAATATTCTTTTTAGCGTTTTTGCTACTTTTTGATAGTTGGAACCCAGCAAAGTAAAAGTAAAGACTATTTTTAATACCATTTTACCCCACCTGACGCTACTATATTAATTCCATATTTTCTTTTTTATTTATTTAAAGACATCATAACGCAAAATTTATGATCTTCAATAACGCGACATGAACTAATTATCTATGACGCAATAAAAAAAATACCTCAACTTCCTTAAGAGAAAAAAAGAGCTAGCTGAAGATTAAAAAAAGAACGAAAATATTTTTTTGAAATCCATCGAAGTGATCAAAGATGCACCCATTTGACTTGAAAAACATTACGTGCCCTGTATTCAAGGGAGAACAAATCATTGTTCTGTAACCATAGCAACGATCAAAACATAACGGGAACAAGTTGATATCATTCTACGGGTTTGTTCCAACAAAACGTTTGCTAAGACAGAGGAAAAACTTACTATTTACGAATATTACTAAAATGTCGGGGGAAATTTTTATGTGGTGAACTTCAGATTTCAAGGTTACCAATGCGGTTTCTTATTTTAAAGTTATTAATAGAATAGAGAAAAACATTCATTTGAATAAGTAAGTTAATGTTTTTTATAATAACTATAAGTAGTATTTTCAAGAATTATAGCAGTACTTAAGTACATTGAAGTGATAGGGTGTATATAATGATAAGCCACATTTTCGAATTGTTTATACAAGCTTTTTTGGTGAATCTTACGATTTTCATGTAGGCAATTAAGTGTATCTGTATATTGTGCTGTTATCTAATGAATATTTTGGAAACATGTATAGCACATATTAGTAAATACTAAGAAATAGTTTTATGCAAAAATGAACGTGTGACTTCTCACTATATTAGCTCAATCCTTTCAATCATTTGATATGTTTGTTGAGTCTTTGAAAATGTGTCATTCTCTCCCTTAAATCTCCCTTTTTTACTTATTTAAAAAAAAGATTTAACCTTTTGCACTCCGATGTCACATCTGAGTTAGACATGAAAGTTATCACTCTAAAAGTATATCTTATTAACTCTAAAAGTATATCTATCTTATATCTTAAGAATTATTTACCATATTATTTTATGAGTTTTAGAAATTATATAAAAACTATTGCACAGTGTACTTTAAATGATTTGGTGTTTACATTAGTTCAAACTACATATAAAGTACTCGGAGTGCTGAAGAATAATTTAATGCACCGATTCTACGGAATTTTTTTTTTGTTTAAAGCAGTTTTTACTATTCATTTTTACTTTAAATTACATTACTGTTTACTCCAATTTTGATTTCGCTTTCAACTATTTCAATTTCAATTAATTTTTTTAAACAATTACCAATATGGTTCAAATTTTACTTTGAAAATGTGTTGATTGCATGAGTTTAATATTAATTATATCCCGTATATGCGTTTTTGGAGACAAAAATTTTATCCTTTTAAGACTAATTTCTAATTTTTTTGTAGAGAATGTTTTTCTTTTGGTAGCATATTGTTTTTTACCAATGATAACATTACAAAGAAGTTCTTTTTTTAAAAAATTTGTTCTCATTTCCTTCAATTACGCCCTGGTACATTAATGTCCCATTAATCTTTTTTAGTAACCAATGAGCCATGAAAATATATTAATACTTGTCTCAGTATGGAATATGTATCTGTCCCATATGAGACATACACACCCTAAGTTGTAAAGATAAGGTTGTTTTTATTATTTTCGTACAGTAAATCATACAAGTTATGATTCAAAACAACCTTAAAGAAGATCAATAATGCTTATAATATGCCACTCACTTCTTCTTAGCTCTATTTCAGTTATTTTTCTCCCGAAATGCTGTATAAATCTTCACAAACATGTAATTTTTTCCAAGCTATGCCGAAATGACATTGTGCTGCCAAACATCCAAATAGTAGAAGGGATGTTCAAAAGACTAATGTGTAAATATAATATTAAAATGGCATCGATTTAGCCCAACAGTCTATTAAGGACATTATAATATATATATATATCTTATCTGAGGGGGGGGGAGGAACCTACCCTACTCAAAGTGAAGTAATTAGCATTTATTGCAATTATTAGTTTTTGCATGAATGACTAGGGGTTTAATGATAGAGTAGCAGTAAGGTGTATGGAATTTTTTGCTCCTAAAATGGTAATTGAAGTTCGGATAATTTTCTGTGAGGAACTTAGGGAAAAGTTAAAAGACTTAGTTTTATTACTGTTAGCAATAAGGCTGGGAAATATAGGTGTGGCGCTGCAAGACTGAAAAGAAAGGAGGAAAATATAAGAAGTCAAAAATNCTGATTTTTAGTTTCCAAAGAACTTGTGTAACCAAGCAAAATATTTATAAACATCTATAGATATATTTGGTTTTAAACTTTGTTTAAGATATTTCTTGTTCCTCTGTAGATGAATGAAAAATATAGGTGAATGAAATATAGAAAAATGTGTTTTATTTTAGCTTTGCTAGCTTTTTTTTCCTATTTGCTATTTAATTTTCAAGGATTACCTGTTGCGGAAAGCAATTAATTTAAAAATCTTATACTTCTTAGTAAGATTTATTATGAAAAAAAATTAGGCTAGAAACAATCTTATATATATATATAATAACAGGGCTACATCCCTGATATCATTGTTGTATTCAGCTTGAATGATTCAGTCGTAAGCCATAATACGTTCTAAAAAGGTTTATTTAAAGGTAGGCTGGTGGTTATAACAGTTCACTCCACAAGGGAGGGGGTGTGGACAAAACTCCGGATGGCTCCGGCAGATCTCTTATGGAGCACGTTATTCAGCACGAGTCATGCGAAAACCATCGCTCTCGCATTAAATACTTACAGATTTGGAGGTGAAAAGGCTCAGTCAGTGCATAGTTTGTAACTCTACGCATTGTCGATAATCATTTAATGCTTCCTAATATGGAAGTGAAAGAGGAACAAGATTCTAAAAATAATTTATTTTTGAACAGCTACTTTTAATAATATTTTAACACAAATAAATGAACTTTTTATTTTTTAGACTTATGCACTTATAAAGTCGCATTTCGACTAGCAATCTTCTCCGTATTACAAAACCTGTTTTCCCATGATACTTCGTTGAGAAATGTTTCTCACTTGGCCAAGTTTGACAAATATTCCCAAACCTGGTAAAAATTGGTCACTGTTTAGTCATTTTTTAGAGTCGAATTCTCAGCATGTACCCGGTTCCCAGCCTATCTTGCAAGATTTTCGCTACCCGGACTCAGCAAATGAATTTCAGTACCGTAACTTTGAACTCTATTTCAAGTTTTCGGTTCGGGTTAATGTTCAACGTAAGAAATAAAATAAAATTTTCATCGGACTATTGAAAAGTTTAAGAGCGTGTACAAATGTACTTTCTACTACACGTAAATTACGTTTCTAGTTATAAGATAATTAAAAAACAATTCTCGAAAGTATAATTTCTTTTATTATTTATTTATGAATCTATTAAAAATATCCTACATTAAAAGCTACATCTGTAAATGCCATTAAACATTGGAGTAAATCAGAGAAAAATGAATACATTATCAAGTTCACTATTAGCAGATGTCTCCTTAGCAATATTTTACGTTAATCAAACTTAAATAAGACCATTTATACCGAATTTCATTAATAAAATTTTTAAATATATAGTTTGAATCTTGTAGCAAAGCGATCATATATGCGCGTAGAACATTAACTTTATTGCATATTTTTTTCCCCCCCAATGCCTACCTGGGGGCTGTGCTCTGTCCATCCTAGGATTTTCCAACCTGAAGGTGGGGTAGAGGGTCATAACAATAGATATGATCCATCAATGTGTCAAAGGGGAAAATGTATTATTATGAATAGATCTTTGAAGTGGTGACACTTGAATTTTAACAAATGCCCATCGCCAAACATTTGACGAATGAAACATCTCTTTAGCAACCCCTAAAGATTATACCACCTAAAGATTATACTATAGTATTTTCAGCAATCAAGATGGATATATTTTTTCATAATTCAAAATTTGGAGAAAAAAAATCCTGAAACATGAAAAGTAGTTCTATTATTTTCATGGGGAATTGAAGCACAAGACAGTTTGGTCTTGTATCAGAAAAGAAAACGGGAGTTGAGCATAAAACAGCAATTTTTTGTTAATTACCTGATGGTTCATTACACTATCACTTCGTTTAACAACTCCTATACATCTATCTGAATCATTTTAGTTTTGTTTCTTCCTAAAAATCGATTAAAAAAAAGATTTTGTTTTTAAAATTCTCATTACCCTTTTCAGAACATTTTGTTAAGATTTAATTTTATTTGCTCAAAATTTATAAATATAGCTTTCTATCATATAACTGTTAAAATTACTGAATGTTTAAATTTCTTTCGAACCGTTTACATTTTTAAGCGTTTCGATACAAATATTAACAGTATCAAATCAGTGTTTTATTAAAATGTTTCAGTTTTTGAACCTTTTGACATGAAATCAAGTGTTAGTACTCGCGTCCAAAATGAAAATTTCGAGAAAAAGAAAAGAATGGATATAATTTTAAATTAATTAAAAATAAAATTTATGGCTTTCAGAGGTTTTAGAAACCTCTAATAAGTAATGAAAAATAACAAGTTTTTTAATACCTTATGCCAGATGCCAGAAAATCAAGCACTAAGCTTGGAACTTGCACCAATTACTTAAGTTGTTGTTTTTAGTAACTGCATGACATTTCGTAAACCTAGCGTAAATATTACTGGAGATATTATGGTTTTTTTATTAAAAAAAAGCTAATTATTTGTTTTATGGTTTTTTGCTATAACTTTAAAAATATTCAATGGAATTAAACAAACTTTTTGTTGCAATTTAAAATTAATTACAAATGTATTGATTTAAAA
>NC_092210.1:57024755-57123333 GCF_043381705.1 Parasteatoda tepidariorum | reverse complement strand
AAGATGAGAAAATAAAAGGACTGGAACTTTGACTAAACAATTGGAACAATGTTTTTGACATGGCGATCACTTCAACATTATGATAGTAGTATATTGTGATATTTTAAGGATTAAAAATCCAAATTCGTTAACACTAAAAATGTTTATTCAGAGGAAGTATATTTTTGTGCTTAAGGTCTTTCTTAATTTAATGTTATAAAATTTCTAATTTAAAATATCGCCTGTTTTTCTTTTCCCAGGGACTTCCTTTTTCTCTTTCAGACAGAATCTTAAAATAAATTATAATTTTTTATGTATACTTTTATGATTAACATCATTTTTGCATATTTTTAGCTTTCAGAAATTATTTTTAAGAAATAACTTGCTTTTCTTACATACATTTTAAAATTCTAAAAAGTTTACTTAAATAAATTTTTGATTGACTAAATAATATAGTTTTATCATTTTACTTAAACTAAACAAAAACAAATTAATTATAGAACGTTTAAAATTGGATATGATGAATTTGAAAATTGATGATAAAACAACATGCCTCATTCGTTATTTAAACTAATTAATGATAAAAACAACAATCTTAACGCCAAAAGAGTTCTATTGATATTGTCTATCAAAAAAAAAAAAATTAAAAGAAGCTATTAAGAATATAGGTCATCAAATAAAACCAAAATATTTTGATTCAGATTATTATTATTATTATCCGGCATATAGAACGGCAGGTATGATGGAATTAAGTCAGACACTGAAAATTGTGTTTCGTAGGTTTTATAACATCAAAAAATGGATTTAATATAAAATTAAGACTTTGATGAAAATATTGCTCCGTCTGTATATAATTTGGTTACCATATGACACATGATATAAAATGATATATCAAAATTAGAAAGAAGTAATAACATTTGAAGCTGATTCAATTCATAAAGTTATTAATTACTACTATTATTTTTTTACTTAATTTTTCAGACAATTTCGGTAAATATCTGTATTGTTATATTGATTTTGCAATTTATAATACTGGCACATATATCACTTGTGTGCAATGGAAGCATCTGACTTAAAAATAAATAAATAAAGTGCTCATGAAAGGTATAAAGTAGTAATAAAACAAGTCTTGAAGTGTCAATTTTATAAAACCTCTTGAATCTGGTTAATATATTGTTATAAAAAATGAAATAACTTATTGGTTTCAAATCGAAAGTTTTCAACACGTGATATAGAAATTGGATAAAATTTTAGGCCTTTATGCATCAAATGTGCTCGCCTTTTAAAAAAGTAACTATTAAAAAAAATATTCACAGTTATATCTTTAACGTGGAGGTAAAAATAAAGTTGCGTTACTCTAGTGTGTGCAGGGTCCTAAAATATGACAATATTTTAAAAAAGATTCAGTTTGGAATATTTTGCCTATTGAAACTTCTGATCAGAATGACATGTAAATATATGTATTCACAGCGTCACGCAATTATATATGACTAAACAATCTTGACACGGGATTTTTTTTCCTTTGAAATTCCAAAGCAAATATCATATCAAGGAAAAAAGAATACAATTTTTTTCCTAAATAAAAAACTCTTTTTAATGGCTTGTCTTGACAATAAATTTTATTTTCTTAACAGTAAATTTTATTTGCTTCGAGTTTTTAAAGTGAAAAATAAAATAGTGAAAAATAAAGTAAAAAATGGGGGAAAATAAATAAAATTTAAGCAGCTTTATGTATAGCATTTTTCTCATCTTGCTGCAGTTTAATTTATCTAGATTTATATCGAAATTGTCATTTTTAAAACGGAAAATAAAAATATTCAATTGATAAAAAGAAATATTCACATTTTTAAGAAATGATAAATTACAATAGTTTAGATCGGATTAATTTTTTATCCTCTATCAACAGCATTTATAACTTCATCATTAAAATTTTTAAAAATTAATTCTTTACATTCAGAAAAATTATTCATGAAAACTTTCACAAAGTTAATTAGCAGAATTCGACCATCCTATAAAATTAATAATTAATCATATTAGAAATGTATGAAGAAAATTTTTAATTGTCAAAATAATTTTTATATTGCAGCTCTAAATTTTAAAAAAACACACTCACACATTAAGAAATATTTTTTATGTACGGATATTTTGACTGGTACTTGTTTTTATTCGGCATCGCCATTTTTTTCGGATGTTCTTAGCTGCAACATTTTTATAACTACAAATCATTGAAGACGACTATTTTACAAGTCATTCATAAGAAGGCGGCCATCAGTTTCACCCATCTAGATTTGGCATTTGTTTCGCTATTCTGGCGCACACGCTTAAAATTTTTACGTGGCAGTCGATCTTGAACTGATTGGAGGGAAGTTAATCGAAGGCAGGTGGTGTGAGATAATTATGGAGTTAAACCCAGGTAGGAACTTCCGCGGATGGATAGAGCTTTACCCGGGAATGACCTTTCGTCATACAGGCATATGAAGGGCAGATTTGTTGGCTACTCTTTAAGGGGCAATAGGTGGGTCAATGTTGCTCCCACAGTAATGACAGATAGTAGGGAGAATGAAAGAACATCCATGCCTTGCCCGGGATTCGAACCCAGAACCTTTCTGATGCAAGGCCAGTTCCCTGACCCCTACACAGGCCGGACGGCATAATTTTTATATTGTTTTTGTAAAAATGCTATGATATTCAATTTTCACCGAATATCTGGAATTCGATGAATAGCAAATAAAATTTTTGCTAACCAGAAGAAGAAGAAAAAATCAATTTTCGCCGGATCGGCAACCGGCTAATTTACGATCGAGCCGCCTTTAACTACTCGCTCTCTTTTTTTGAAGATTTTCCTGTTGGCTGTAGTTAGTCGTAAATTATATTGCAAGCTAATATTTCTTTTGAAATTTGTTACCTGAATTTAAAAAAAAGTCAAGACTCAAGTTTTTTCTTCTTCTTTTTTCTAAGAAAATGTCAAACAGGAAAGCGGAGTCATTAAATCGCTGCGAGGTACACAAATCCATTAAAATAAAGAGATCCGGTAAATCTTTCTCAACTTAAATTTATACTCTCGATTTTTAATGATATCTTCTAGTTTCCGGTCGTCATTGTAGTAAAATTAACATAAATATTTATCCTTGAAATCTTGATGAAATCCAAGATTATGATTCCTGCATTAAAAACAAAGATACTACGTTTTCATGAACATAAAAAAAAGGTGAATGAACTATATCGTGCGAATCTGATTAAGAGTTGTACTATTACAGAATAATTTAAGGTGTTGTTTTTCTTCATGAATGGCTAAAAAGGGTGGAGCGACCTTTGATTAATGATATTACCTGAAATATACCACCATTATTTTGGGAAAAGAAAAAGGGGAGAATGTTCACCTTTTAGTTAGTTTGGTACGCATAGAATTTTAAATAAAATTAAATACCTGCATGTAATTTTAGTACTATATAACATAAAAAGATACTGGTGTAAAGTCGTTTCTCATTATTGTTGGTGCATTCTTATTGGACAGAAAAATCTTATGATGGGATGTTTAGTTAACAAAAAATTGGAAATCTTTAGCTGTCATCAATATTAAATTAATAACAGTCATAACGGTATTTACTTTTAAATTATTTACCTATCTCTTATATATATTTAACAGTATTTTTAAATCAGTTTTATTTCATTTAAAAATATATTTCATGTACTTTTGTGGACTTCACGTTGACATCATTTGTGGATAGCCTCTTCAACATTTAATTACTCAAAGTTTTAAAATTAGTATAATTGTAATTTTGACATGAACATAATTATCTATTTATGTATGTTCTAATGAAGTTGTACTCGTGTATTCTATGTAGTTGGTATTATGCTGTGTAGGAGATTTATGTTAGGTATTATGTTATATAAAACTTGTACTCTGACCATAAAAGGAAAAGTCTAGTATGCCCTAGATATAAAAATTAAAATACTTATTTTATACTTTATTTATACTTATTTATACTTATTTATTACCTAGATATAAGAATTAAAATAATTATTTTTATTTTAAATCATAGTATAGAAATTTTCATTCTACTTTTATTTTGATGGCTAAACTCATTAAGTAGAAAGTTGAATTGTTTTCTTTTCTTAGACCATTTAGTACACAGTATTCTAAAACATTTTAACAGTTTTCATTTTTGAATAAATAAAAACAATTTTAATAACAAATTACTTTCCTAAACAATTTAACATCAAGGCAAAAAAAGAAAGAAGGAAAGAAATATAGAATGATAAAACCGGTAAATTGCTCAGACTTCAGTGGTTCAACTGTTACGAAATGAGTGGTTAATTCAAATTGCACATTCTGCTTTCTAAATCTGAGTTAATTATTACGACTTGAAAAAATAGATTACCAATCAATCGCAACTGTCATTTATTGATCCAATTCATGCCAAGAAGAATTCGTGAGATCAGTAAAGCATGTTAGGGAGTAATTGAGCTTCAGCATGAAATGCGGGTATTGCTTTCGTCATGAGTACGGGTGCTACTTGATTACCAATCTATTGTACCTGTCATTAATTTATCCAATTCATACCTAAAAGAAATCAAGAGGTCAGCAAAACAGCATATAAGGGAGTTATTAAGTTTCAGCAATGAGTGCGGGTATGGCTTATAATTTTTCAGTTACTAGAGGAATTGTACTATAGTTGTATCATATGTTTTCCAGCACGTTTCCTTTTTAATTTTGATTACAAAGTGACGATAAATATTCGCTTATTTGACGCGTTTTTGTCACGTTAATATTTTGAGCCATATAAAGTCATCCCATATTTTATAAGCCATATAAAATACGGGATAAATAATGATAAAATTTATCAAAAGAATCGAAATGATAGTAGTGAGAAAACTATTATAACTTTTGTAATACCGGATGAATTTATGAATTCCTCTTTTAACACTGGTATATTGTTTTTCTGTATAATGTAAAATTTATCTAAACTTGAAATTTTTAAAAAAATATTTTTGCATTATCGTTTTGCGTATGACTTTTTCTCAATTTTTATTATATTTCCGAGTAATTATTCTATTTTTATACGATTTGTCATATTTCTAATAAATTCGATCATTATTTTTAGAGTTATAATTTGAAAAATATAATATCTTGAAAAAGTAGTGAACGATAAGTTCTTTGTTTATTGCTAGTTGGACATTCAGTACCTATAGTTTAACACATTAAAATGAATTGAATAAAAAACAAATTTCATTAAAATGAATTGGTATTTTAGAAAAAAAAACTTCTTTTGTGGTGATTTATAAGAAAGCAAGTTCTTTTATTCGATGTTTCTTAAACACTGTTCAAAGAAATCGCACTATGAAAATTCTAGTTATAAAAGAATACTTAATAAAAGAAAGGATTTAGAATAAATAATATAAAAGAAATAATAATCTAAAATACAAAAAAAATTAAAGTAATTCTTAAGGAATTTACTTGTTAAGAAAAAAATGCTGGTGAAATAAATTAAAATGGAGAAAAATAAGTACACGGAATTAGAAAAATGAATTTAACAATAGGTACTATGAATTTCCTTCACTTCATACGTATACAATCATTCATTTCATTTTAATCAGAATCAGAAATCTAGGACTCTCCTGTTAATTTCATGCGCGATATATTTTTTTTTCTCTTTTAATAAGAAAATTAATCTCAATTCCTTTCTGTATTTGCATTACGAAATCGATTTCAATGAATTGGAAAATCGAAGCAAGCCAACTATTGATGTTTTTTAAAGCTTGCGTGCAAGGAAACCTCAATAGTGAATATTTCACAAGCTCTAGTGAGGGTTTGGGAATTTCCTAAACAATCTATTTGAATTGTTCAAACGTAATGATTCGGTAAAAATTTAGGACAAACACAAAATAAGAAATATTAGCCTACAAATCGAAATTTCTTCTGCGTGAAATGTTATACTTTTGAACTGAGAGCGTGTATCAATGTGTTATTCTGGTAAATTGGGCTTGGCAACAACCATTTCGAGGATCAAGCTAAATAGATCTTTTTCAACAGTTGTCATACGAATTTTTTTTTTCAAATGAAGGTTCGGTCAATTATGGAAGTTTTTTTGTCTTAGGTGTCTTGTTGAAAATTAAGTGCGTGTTATGCTTACGGAAAGATCAAGCACCAGGTAATGTGGAGTGCTTTTACATTGGTTAAGTAATGTACGGTCAAATTATTGATCACCACAAATAGTTTTATGAAGCATGTTCATGTTGTAATAACAAATTATGCGTGAAATGTTTTATTCATGAAACTTAATACATATTTTAAAATTTAACCACAGCGTGTATATTTAAATGAGAATGTAGTAATTTAAGAAAAGGTACATGCAGATAAATCGTTTGTAGTTACAGTTCAAATGCATGGTTCTTTATTTTTAAATTTGCCATACCCGTACTGGCAATATATATATTGATTCTTACTCACAATGTTGTATTTATGTATTTTGCTTTGGCTGTCTTGATACATTGTTAGAAAGCACTTCTTTTTGCGGATATGGTCGTGTGAGCTGATGAAGAGATCGTATCTTTTATTTTCCGGATTTTTATTATTTTTTCCCCCTCTTTTTCGGAATTTGTTTTCCTCTTGGATTTTTATTACTTTTCTTATTCTCATTTTTACCTTTTTTCATTGTTCGGTAATTTTTTCCATGTTTCCTCCACATTTTGAACTAAGAAGGAGTATATATATATATATATATATATATATAATTNATATATATATATATATGCACTCTTTCCTTCATAATTAATTCTGTAGTAGCAAATAATTTAATTTTTTTAAATTTATTTACTTATTAGGCCTTAGAGTTTAATACTTTCTAATGAAACTCATACTCATCTGCTCCTAATGAGGTATCATTTTCTTTCACATATGATTTTCAATTTTCTTTTTTATGTGAACATATGTTTCTCCCTCAGAGGGCCATAAAAAATTATAAAACATTAACCGGTCCTCGGTGGGAAAAATGTTGGAGAGCACTGGTCTAAAGCACTCTCGGTGACTATGGTTATGAGGTTAGATTATTTCAAGTGGAAATGAGTGGTAAACGTTTAGAATAGAATTTGATTCGGATCAGCGAGATGAATATAAAAAGCTTAATTCTTATGAAATGTGCTTTTTTTCTTGCTTTCATAATTGTTAACAGTCCCATACTCTGTGGTACGAGATGTTCCTTGGTTAGACAAAAAGCAATAAAAAATATTGTTTAAAGTAATATAAGTTATGTTGCTCTTAAAAGTCTATGAAGGAGCATTTAGAGAAAAAAATATTTCATGTTTTTCGCTAGTAAGCGTTTGTGTTACCTAGTATTTTTGAAATACGTATCTTCGCTCACCTAATTCACATGTTGTATGTTGACAAGAATTCTAAATGAAGTAGCAAATTTGGCGTCAGACTTTTTGGAGCTTTCTTGGGTAAGATTGGACTATCACTTGGATATTTTAAGTGAGACTATCAAGTAGTTAGTTTAAAAAAAGTCAACCAAATGTAGCTCTTTTATTCACTGTGTTATGGCGTGTCAAAGTTGGAAATATAATTCTAATTGTTTATGTATTTCTACTCCAACAGTTCAGCTCGGTGGTCACGTCTGGTTGGAATGGAAAGGTATGAGAAGATCTCAAAGATAGGAGAAGGATCTTATGGAGTTGTCTTCAAATGTCGAAACAGAGAAAACGGCCAGCTTGTGGCCATCAAGAAATATGTTGAAACAGAAGATGACCCACTCATCAAAAAAATAGCCCTGAGAGAAATACGAATGCTCAAGGTATTTTTTACTTAATTTATTGTAAATGATTCAAAACTAACATGAGATGATGTACGATAAGCAAAAATAATAATAAATAAATAAAAAATAAAATAAATGGACCACCCTGAATAACTTTTGATCTAATGATTAGATCTTCACGTTACAGCACTCAATCTTAATGAATTGAGGGGTTGACCTCAAAATAGTGCCAACGATATTTTATGTTACTAAATTGAGCAAGAAAACGTATTTTCTCTGAATGAATTTGAGCTCGAGAATTTTTTAAGTGAATTAAAACAAATTTGCATACAATTATAAAATTTGTTTATCAAATGATAATAGCATGCAAAAAAGTAACTTTCAGTAAATAATATATATTTTTTTATTACTTTATTTAATTTTTCGTAAGGTATAGGAATTGTAAGATATAAAAATTTTTACATCATTTTAAGGAATGTAATTTTACATAGCAAAATTTGAGCAAAATCGGTCGAATAGTTCCTGAGAAATTGAAATTTGAAAGCACGATTTATTTTTAAAATTCAATTTTTTAGGAATTATCAGACCAATTTTTGTATTTTACCGTGTAAAATTACATTCTTTAAAATGATGTTGCATTAAAATGATAAATTGTATACCTTAAAATTTAAAATATTTTTGACAAAGTATATTTTATCAAAATATAATAAAATTTACAAAAATTTACCAAAAGTTATATTTTGCATAGAATTCTCTTTGGATACATGAATTTTATAATTACATGTGCAAAAATATTTTAATTCGCTTAAACAGTTCTCGAGATAAATGAAACACGCCAAAAGTAAAATTGACATTAAGGGGTTCAAACTTTGGACCGCTCTCCTAACCAATTGAAACTATATTTCCTAGATTGCAGTTTCTCCTATATTTTGGGGTCAGAAATCCGAATTCACCAGAAGAAAGGTGTGCTTATTCAGAGAAAGTGCGCTTTTATGTCGAATTTCGCAACTTAAAATATCATCTGCTTTATTTTGAGGTCACTCTCTCTGAGTGCTCTACGGTGAAAATCCGATCATTAGATTAACACTAACTCAGAGTGGTTCATTTTTTTTTTTTTTTGCGCACTGCACATTGTTCAAAAATGTGCATGATTAAAAACTCACATTGCAATATGTACTTCAAAACTATGTGCGATTCAAAACTCTTATCACATTGTTTGTTTTTAAATTATGTGTGATTCTAAAATCAAAGGAAATCATATACTTCAAAACTGTGTAGATCAAAACTCTGATCAGAATGTGTGCTTCAAAACTCACATCACATTATGCGCTTCAACTATGAATGATTCAAAACATTCACATTGTATGCTTCAAAACAGTGTTTGTTTCAAAACTCAATTCACGTGTGTTAAAAAAAGAGAAAAAACTAAAAACTAACCGCTCAAACACTTTATAACTCACTTCAAATCTGCTTTTTTTTTTAGAATCATGTAAATTATTCTTTGAATTGAAGCTTTTGGTTTTCAAAATTAGTTCAAAGCATGCTCAGAAACTTAAGAAAACTCTCATTCATAAGCATTTTAATTTGAATAAATATTTCTGATGTGTTTTGGAAAATAATCGGCATCTATTAGTGTTGCGAGAAAGCTTTCACTGTCAATAATTGCAAGTTTTTTGTAAATAGAAGTCAAAAACTTTAACAAACTAAGGAGTATAAAAGTACTTTCAATTGAAATGATTTGAGCGAGAGCCACATGAGTACCAATCATTTTGAAAATAGATAAAATCAACGGTACTTTGCTTATATTTTATTGTGTTTATGTTTTTCTAAATAATAAAAATAAAAACCATGTCCTATTTAAACTACTATGTATAAAATAAAATTTTGAACTAAAAAGGAGAAAATAGTTTTATTTTTAACCAGACATAAAATTGTAAACGACGCTATCAAACAACGTAAGAATGTGAAATTTCCGTGGTGATAAATTTTAATTACGACAGTGATACACTCTGCGTATTTCGTTTTAGATCTGGCATGAAATAAATCATATTTCTTTTTTCTGCTTAAAAAATGAAGTTTTTAACAATTTTATTTTATTTAATTTATTTTTGTCATGTGTCTGTTAGTTTGTTTATGTCAGAAATTAGCCAAAATATTGATTGGCGATAAAATAGAGATAAATTTTGCTTGCAATATTTAGGAAACAATTGTATTTGAATCATCAGTAGGCAGAGCTCTAATCGAAATTTGAGCAGAATCGTTTTTTCTTTTGACATAATCGAAAAATAGTTGTAATTCTGAATAGCGATAAATTCTAATTGTAAATAATTTATGTGGTAGGTTTGAACGAGAGAAACTTTCACTATCACCAAGCAAGAACTAGTTAAGATTTCATCACGCAGGCTAATCGGAAAGTGAACGAAACTTCAGTTGGCGATAAATTAAGTTTAGTGATAAAATGGCAATAAAATTGGCTTGTAATGGTTAGAGAATAATAGAACCTCGCAAATTATTCCATCTCAAAATACAAACGAGATTTGGGTGTTGTTGTTTGAAAAGTGGAGAAGTTTTCAATCTCAAAATTCTATCCTCATACACAAGCAAGCGAGTTAATCGTAAAATTATGCTGAGCTATATAGATAAAGAATTGATTTTTAGGTCAATACAAAACAATCAAATTCAATTTATTTGTTTTAATATTTAAGAAGGGAGTAGAAATTATTGCATCTAATAGGTTTAATTTTACAAGATGAGTTTTTATTGGCTGAAATATAAGTACATTTGAAGAGGAACAAAAAACGTTTAGTATCGCATGCATCGCAATTTCTAGTACACTTGGAAAAATGCTCCCCAGTAAGCTTAAATATACTTAAATAATCTCGAAATTGAAGCAGAAGCATATTATTTGTTTAAAACTTCACTCGCTTCAAGAACATATAAATCAGAAATAACAGTCGATGTATTTCAAGAGCTCAAAAATAGGTGTCACTCCTGGCAAATCTTGAAAATGTGCGCCTATTTTTGAGTGCTTGAAACACATCGACTTAAATATGCTTACTCAATTAGTTTTTAAGTAAAATAATGGATGGGATAAAATTTTATAATGTTTTCACTGATTAATTAGGTCAAAATGGTTAATCCATACACAAAAAAACCCTTATATCATATCAATTCCTACACTGCACAAAGTTTTTGAACACCAAAAATAGTGGCAACTGTTTTACAGCAAAGTGGTATTTCTTTATTTGATCCCCTACATATTTGCTGTGTAGTGAAACACTTAGTTTTCATTACACACAAATTTATAATCTCAATAATATATGATAAACATAAAGATCAATAAAGTTACTCTTACGATACAATCTGAAGCAAGAATCAAAATTTAGTATGCATGTATACAATATTTCATAAAATAAAATTTGTTTCTTAATCAAACATACACTCAGCATAGACAGAATTTCAGTCTTAAGTTTAATTTTATTTCACTATGTTTATTTCTACAGCAACTGAAGCACCCTAATCTAGTGAACTTAATAGAAGTTTTCAGAAGAAAGCGAAAATTACACATGGTATTTGAATACTGCGAACACACTGTATTAGATATTTTAGAAAAACATCCAAACGGGTAAGCAGTTTATTTTTAAAATAAAGAAATAAATTATACTAAATTTATGTTCTAATATTGTTTAAATTATTATAGGGTACCTGCATCTTTGACGAAGAGAATATTATGGCAAACTTTGCAAGCAATTAACTTTTGCCATCAGCACAATGTAAGTTATTTTTTGCATTGATTTAATTTGGTGTACTTTCATTTAAAGTTGTACTTTCATTTCCTTTCACTTTCATTTCATTTAATAGTTCAATTTCATTTTATTTGAAGACTAGAGAGAAAATATCTCTTTTAGAATTAAAGGAATCGATTAGTATTTTTTTCTTGTTATTAATATGTTATTTTTAAATTAACATTTATCTCTAATTACGTGAACATAACAGTTTCTTTTAAAGTTGAATATGTCTTCAGCATAAAAAGCAATAAAGGGGAAAAAATAATAATTTACCGGCATAATTTTTAAAATTTTGCTAAATTTGGTTTAAACTCATTAACGGAAGGATACTTACGATATATAACTTAAATTGTTTGTGCATTTTTTCAAAAAGCTGGAGAAAAAATTAAAAATCAAGACTGTTTTGAGATATTATAAACATGGTTTTGAAATCGAAAAAAATCTAAAGTTATAACTACAAGCAACATACGATTTATGCAGCAAATTTATACAGTATGATTTAAAGCCTACTTTTAATTATGATTGATATTCCAGGGTTAAAAAATCAGAATTAATTGATGAATTAATGATCCCTAACTATTTGGCTACAGTTCCAAAAGAAGCGAGTTTTAATGTAATTTAATTTGATTTAACAAATTTTTTTTATTTTGAAAGAATTAACTTCAGAAAAAATTGCATTTCAATTAAATGATCGGATACGTTTTTTATTAATATGTTTCTACACCAAAGAGCCATTACATTATGACCACCCTGCTAATAACATGTAGGACCACCTTCAGCCCTCAAAACTGCTAGCACCCGCCGTGGCATTGATTCCACAAGGTGCTGATAGGTAGTCTGAGGTATCTGGTACCAAGCGCTCACCAACTGGTCCTGCAATTCCCTCACATTGCGAGGGGGTAGCGTGGCAGCACGAATTTGGTTTTCCAAGTAGGACCACAAATGCTCTATTGGATTAAGGTCAGGTGAATTTGGGGGCCAAGACATGACTTGAAAGTCACTGGAATGTTCCTCGAACCAATCCATGACGATTCGACCCTTATGACATGGTGCATTATCCTGTTGGTAAACACCATCCCCCGCAGGAAAAACTGTTGCCATGAATGGGTGAACCTGGTCTGCAACTATGTTCAAGAAGCTTACAGACGTCAGGGATTGTTCTATGAGGATTATGGGTCCTAATGTGCCCCTTGAAAACATTGTTCCTGGGGAAGAGAAACCATGAAAACCTGGGCGAGCCCATTGTGATAGATGGAGGGTGGTCATAATGTAATGGCTCTTCTGTGTATATTTAGGAAGAGAGTTATTGTATAGCATTAATCATATAATAGTTTTTACTTACTTCTATCAGGCTCATTTTTTTACGTTTTTTGTAACTTCTTTGTTTATTGCTCAAAAATCATAGAGTGATAATTAAGTATGATATACAATTTTTTTTAGACATGACGGGTAAATATTATTATATGGTATTTTGTTCTTTTATATCATTAGCAGCTTGTCTTAAAGCTGATCTTTATTTTTTAGTGTATTCATCGAGATGTAAAACCAGAAAACATACTCCTTACGAGAGATGGGATTGTTAAACTTTGTGATTTTGGATTTGCCAGAAATTTAAGTATGTTACAAATTACAAACCTATTCAGAAATCAGAACCTTTTATTTAAATTTTTTGCAATCATTTGTAAAAAAGTTAGGTCTAAAGTTTGATTTCATTTCGCGTAATATAATAAATATATTGAACTTATGATTGAAGATAAGCCAACCGGCCTGTGGAGGGGTTAGGGAACTGCATCAGAAAGGTTCTGGATTCGAATCCCGGTCAAGGCATGGATGTTCTTTCCTTCTCTGTACTGTCTGTCTTACTGTGGGAGCAACGTTGACCCACCTAATATGGTGCCCCTGAAAGAGTGGTCAACAAATCTGCCCTTCATATACCTGTATGATCTAGGTCATTCTCCAGGTGGGCATTGGAAAAAAAAAGAAGAAAAAAAATGATTGAAGATAATTTTCTTCAGTAATATCTTGCTAAAATAAATTAATTTTAAACCCATAAACAATAATTTTAAACCCATATAACCCATAAACACCTTTTTGTCTTTCAAATTGATATAATTAGTGATATTTGTATTATTATTTTTACCAATTTATAATAATCATTATTTCTACTTTAAGTTTTCTAAAAATAGACTACATTTTCTTTGGGATCTCAGAAATATATTTTTTAATAAAATATTACTTTATCTCTACATTTTATTAGAAATTCCCCCGCACGTTGAAAAACAATATTGTACAAATTTTTTGCAACTTTAATAAAATGGCAAGTTCAATGATATGTTATCAAGCTCTCAAACCATCTTCAACTTTGCAGCACAATATTACAATTCAATTCGGAAGGGTACATGGTTCTAAGCAATGTTTTATTAAATAAAACTGATATTATGGTGCAACTTTGGACTGATTTTTATTCAAATATACTGCTTAATTAAACTACTTTAAAAAATAAATGTGACTAAACAAGAATAGGAAAAAGGCAAGCAAGTGAAAAACACAAGTTGGAGTAAAGATTTACTTTATTTTTTTACTAATATTTTGATTTGTAAAAGCTTTATATGATATTTGTATTATATAAATTTCACAAAATGTTTGAAAAACAATCATTTAAAAAAACTATTTTCTAAAAGAATACTCATGATCATTAAGGTGATATAAGGGCTTTTTCTACTGCGGTAAAAGATAGAGAGAATTGAAATTAGCACGGCGTTTTTATACAGTGTTTTAATAATACAATAACGCTTTCATAATTTAAAATTTATCTGTTTTCTCAATATGTTCGAGCTTTCATTTGAAAAACGTTTGACGAATATTACTTCATTAGAAACTTCATTCTCTTCAAAAATATGCAAATTGTAAGAAAATAGTTGACATGCTTCAAGCGCTTAAAAACTGGTGTCCCTTTTCAAAATTTGACATGAATGAGAGAAAGCAAAGTGATTTGAAATTGAAAAAAATGACAAATATGTTTCAGGCCCTGGTGCAAATTATACGGATTATACGGAAAAAGCAAAGTGATTTGAAATTAAAAAAAGGACAAATATGTTTCAGGCCCAGGTGAAAATTGTATGGATTATACGGAAAAAGCAAAGTGATGCGAAATTGAAAAAAAAGGACAAATATGTTTCAGGGCCCAGGTGAAAATTATACGGATTATGCGGAAAAAACAAAAGTGATTTGAAATTTAAAAAAAGGACAAATATGTTTCAGGCCCAGGTGAAAATTATACTGATTATGTGGCCACTCGCTGGTATCGAGCTCCAGAACTATTGGTGGGAGATACTCACTATGGACCTGAAGTCGACGTTTGGGCAATAGGATGTGTGGCGGCGGAATTAATACGTGGAGAAGCACTATGGCCCGGTAAATCTGATGTTGATCAATTGTACCTAATCCGCAGAACTTTAGGTAAGTTAATTTTTTTTTAAAGAAATATATGGCATTGCTATAAAACCATAAACAAACCATGTTCTTTTGCTACAAGCACTTTAAATACAACATAAATCTTAATGAATGCGAATGAAAATTCTTAAATAAACAAACAAGAGCGCAAAACATTTATCAGAAATAATCTCCAATTAAAAAATGATTATCAAAGGTTTTAATCAATTTAAAATATAACTTAAAGAGACAGAAAATATGTTTTTTAAAATTTTTTAATAAATATACGCAGGTGTTTTAGAATCATGAGATATACTATATCTGCTATTTTAAATTTGATAATTTTTACTAATTTTTACTGAATTTAACTAAATTTTACTAAACATTCTCAAATTTTTTTCTGAATGAACAATAAAATTATTTAAGCAAATATTTAATAGATTATCATTTCTTTGATTTAAACATTGGATTCAGCCACTACTAAATATTTTAAAAAATATAGCAAAAATATTGCCCTTTCATTGCTGGGAAGTAAGTTTCACTGCATTTATAGTTTTAGTGTAAGAAATACACTTTTACAGTTCTCTTTCGGTCTTCGAGTTTGAAGGGTTGTTAACATAATTTTTTGGTTTTAAGTTGCCTAAATGAATACTATTTAAAATTTTGTATTTCTTTGGACAGCATACTATCGTGCAATTTCGGTAAACTTTATGAGAGTGTTAATTTTAACCAAATTATAATGTCTAGTAAACCATCTCGAATTTAATTGCACCATATAAATGATTCAATTGTAGAGATGGTGCGATCAAATTATAAGTCACACTTTTTCGAAAGGTGAAACTTTTACATCCAATGATTCCTTGAAAATATTTTCAAAAAGGTTCTTTACAAGTTCTTAAATACTTACATAGCACAGCAATACGCAAACTGCATTTCCGATTGATTCGAACAGTTTTCAATTTCAAAAAATTTATTTTCGAATCACACAATCTTTGGGAACAAATTCTTCAACTACAATAATTTTAACTTGTTTTTAAAAATTATAAAAATTTATTTAGTCACATTGTTTTATTCATGTAAAAAGTAAAAAACTTAAAGGGGAATTTGGGTACATCCTAAATATATTCTCTATAATTGATCTGGCTATTAGAGTTCATTTGCAACGGCACTATTATTCCTCCAAATTCTTTTAATTTACTGTCATTTTGAAGTTATCTAGTAATTTTTATTGAAAGTTGCAGCTCTAGACATAAAAAAAGTACTACAACTACTCTTGTCCCCCCAAACAACAAATTCATAAGTTTGTTTGAGACTTTAATATCTTAATTTTTTTTTCTTATTTCAATCTTAGTTTCTAATTTGTAAATCATTTAAATTGGAAGTGTAATGCTTTATTCGTATGGGTAATTCATAAACATCATGAATATGATCCACGACCTTTAACTCGTAAATCACGTGAATACGAATCTCAATTTATGTAAATACAAAAACAAAAAAAGTTTTAGAAAGCAACACCTTGATTGCAAAACTCATTAGGATTCAGTTTGTGATATAGTATTAGAGAAACAAATGGTTTGATTCGACCTTTGTTGCTTTATAATTATCACTCATTTTTTTAAATACCAGCTATAATCAGAGGTAATTATACTATTTTGCTTTTAAATAGTAGCTATATATTTTTAACTATTTTATTTCATAATAATTTAACTTTAAGAAGAGAAAGAGTGCAATTAATGATTGTACTCTTAGGTAAACATCCTCGATCTCCAATAAATCTCTGTTTCGAAAATTTCGCGAAAAAAAAGGGTTCTGGTATAAAAAAAAATTTAAGATCAGTCAATATTTATTCTTCTAAATTCATTTTGGGTTCAACATAAGCGAAACTAGTGGAAAAGGTAGTGGAATTTCTTATTTCAATTACTTTTTTTTTCTCTTGAAAAAATTATTTTTGTTGTTTTGCTGTACTTTTTTTTTTCTAACGGAAGAAAATAAAGGTAAATAAATCACTTTTAATAGCATACAATTTCTAATTTCAGTTCCAAATGTTTTGAATTTCTTCAGCGACAGGTTTTTAGCACGCATGAAAAAGTAGAAATAGTTAATCTGAAGTAAAAAAACAAATAAAACAATTCAAAAATATCAATACAATTACATAATTTTCAATAAATATAACGAATTTATGCAGGAAAGTTGAGTATTAAAGTATTTTTCGATTTTCTATAACATTTTTCATACGTATTTCTTATATTTATTTCCAGTTTTTTGGGAAACAGCGGCAAGCAAATCTTTATAAAAGAAATTATAATTTTCAGCCATCACTTTTTGAACTACTTATTAAAATTAATTTATTTTCCTTTACACTTTCAGAATCAAGCATTAATTTAAAAACCTTTGTGTTTTAACCTCCGATGCATTTCAATACAACCAGTAGATGAACAAAAATCGTTATACTTTAAGCCCTACTTACAGAGTGTTTCTGCATTTACCACCAACAATATACATGTCTGGAAACTTTTCTTAAAAAGGAACTATATTCTATTGCAAGTTAAGAAAAAACCATTATCCTTAGGGAGGGAACCTGTTTACATCTAAGTGGATACTAAATTCTTTTCACGAACATATATCAACATCGTCAACTCTTGAAACGACATTGCACAGCATTTTGCTAGCTTTCTTAAAATAGGGAAAAACGATGAAAATAACTCTTATTGAATAAAAACTATCAGCTTGCTAATAAAAATTGATAAAAATGGCATCTAAAAATCGTAATAAATATACGTCTTTCTGCTCGCATTTAAAGAAACTCGTGGAAGAAGAATAAATTTCTTGCAGACGATTTTCTTCTACAGCAAAACAAAAGTTTAAAAAAAATTTCCTTATCTTGCATTTGATTTGTTACGGGCACGTCAGCAAGAAGCGCCAGTTTCAGTGGTCCAATCAAATCCTGTGTTCTTGCAAAGTCATATAGTAGTTTCTTTTTCAAGTACAAATGTTCGCCTTATTTATTGAAATAAATTGCCAAGTCTAGGATTCCAATGATGCTACGAAACTTAAACCCTTTTTTATAATTCTAAGATGTATATCGTAAAAGATGCATGAATTAAATTTCTTACCGATGAGTTTAACTTTTTAAAGTTTGTATATTGTTTTGAAAGCGTATTTATGTAGTTTGAAAACTAAATAAAATGAAACTATATGCAGTCGCAGATAATTAAAAACTATACCTTAATGGTTTTTTCTTAACTTACAGCGGAGTATAGAAAGAACACACACATTGAAATTCGATAACTAGTATTTAAGCGATAAAAATCATTTTTAAAAATACCTTTACATTTTTTCAACAAACTAGTTTCGATGTTTTTTTTAATTTTATTATTATTACATCTCCCTCAATAGTAATTATTTGTCTGGTTTTCCTTACATGATTTTTCCTTGCGTAAGCATTAACTTGAGACACTAACATTAGTACTTTTTCTTTAATTTCATTTTTGCCAAGTACTTTAAAAAATTTATAATATTGAAGAAAGATTATGAAACACATTGTATACCCAGAGGAAAAAAGTATGGTCAAAACTACAAGAATATGGTAAAATTCACCATGTTTCGGGCTCTATGGCAGCACCAAAAAGTCCTGTAATCTTTACCGAATCGCTTTGGTAGCGATTTTAGTAAAATTAACAATAAAATATGGTTTTAAAGTAGGTGGTAAATTAGGTAATTTTGTCATGATGCCTTTACCTTAGAGCATGGCATAAAAACCATTAATTCTGTTAAATTTTCTTTTCAGTTTTGTATTTTTTTTTACAAAGTGTGTGATAATAAGAACTATAATTTTGAAAACCAGAATTTCTCACAAACCGTTTCCATATGAACGGAAAAATTACTATTTAATTATTTATACACCATTTATTTTGGATTTATCGACCAGAATTGTTTTTTTTTTTTTTTACCAGGACTGTCATTTTACAGTGCGGTAATTTTACCACCATTTTTCTCTTCGTTTGCAGAAAAGCAACTCACAAAAAAATAAATAAATAAATAAATCATTGACATTAATATTTATTATACTTTCTCGGGTAAAATCAAAGAATAATTGTATATTATTTTTTCTTAACTACTATAAGGAACTTTCGTTAATTACGCCTTAATTATTTACGAAAAAAAATTTGAATTTGCATCGTTTACGCCTCACTGTCGCATTATGAATGATAGTTTGTTTTTATAAAAAGCAGCTGACATATACATTGATTTTTTTTTCTTCTCTCATTTGTGGTCATAGCGTGATTTATGTTAATAAAATTCATCAGAAACCAACAGAAGGCGAGCATTCACCTGCATTAAAAGTAGGTCGTTTAAACAGAATAATATAAATCAATTTTCATTGTTTTGGTTTTCTGCTTACGAGAACAGATCAATGAACCCTAATTATACGATATTTCGTTATTTTCATAAGAAAAGATAATCAACTTAGCTATTTTCTTCAAGCACAACACTATTTTTTGAAACGATGTTTGAATACAGTAACAGATATTACTTTTATCCATTATACAATTCCACTTCCTGATTCGTGCTATTAAATATTTTAGATACATTCGTGATAATAAATATTTTAGATACAGTGTTTATCCTTTAATATTAAATAAGTTTCATTTCCTAAACAAAGACATTTGCGCCAAATATTCGTTACTTTTTTGGGATATTTAGTAATGTTCCTTTTTAAACATAAATTTTTGAATTGTCAAATTTTATATGTACTATTAGTTAGTTTAAATCAGGAATTATTTAAAGATTTATGCAAAACTTCGATATTTTTTTAAGTGTTTGAATTTAAAAGCTGCGGTAATTTTCAAATTCGTAATTTTAATACATAGAAACCCTTGCACCATTATATTGGAGACTTTTATGTATGAATATAATATCTATAATACTGTCTCATATGAATATTATACGTATAGTACAGTTACATATGAATATGTTATATACCGAACTATAACATGTGAATATATTGTGTGTAGAACTGTAACATAAAGATACATTATTATGCTTTTTAAACAATTTAGTAATCATAAAATTTAACAAGACGTTTTGAATTTATTTTAAAATCTAGAAACTTCTCTAGCTAATTTTTATTAAAACTTCAATAAATATTTTATTAAAACTGTAATAAATATTATATGTAAATATGACAATTATATATGAATATGCAACCATCAAGTTTTATGCATGGTTTTATTTAATATTAAAAATAAAAATATTATTTATAAATATTTATTAAACATTCTGCAAATATTTTTTTTTAATTCAGAAATCTGTAAACAGTAATATTTATGAGTCGTTATTTTACAAAGATTGTTTTTGTAACATTTATTACGGATTGTTATGTATGAATGTTTTATGTATAAATTATGTAATACACGACATAATAGTAATTTTATATGCCAAATTAATTCATAGTAGGTAGTATATCTTAATAAAGTCATATGAACATGTGTATGTTATTATTCAGCGCAATTTATTATAATAAGTGGCGTGATTAATTCACAGTTTAAACAATGCAATATATTAGGGTTTTCATAGAGAAGGCCTACAATATTCAATTTAATTATTTGTAATTTTATTATTTTTCCAACTTACTTATTACGGTTCTAAAGACAATGCTATTTCTGTTTATTTTGTAAATATTTACACAAAAAAAAAATCAAAGTTTTATTATGCATATAACGAAGACTGCATACTGTTATTTAAATTCTGAATCTATTACCGAAATTAAGCATAATTTTAAATTCATAAAAATTCAGTTTAATATCTAGCACTAATTTACTAGAAGAGAAATAATTAAAAGCTTCATCATTAGTTTCTTCTATTTAGAAAAAGTTCCATTAAATGATAAAAACCAAATAAATCACATTAAAAACTTGACAAAATATTATAACAAGCCTTAAAAAACACGATTAAAATCATTCATAGATTCAATTTATTTTTATTTTAATTTAATTTATTTTGCTGCTTGCAAGTTGTATGGAAATAGTATAGATTTTATTGTTTCAGTTACTTTGAATAAATATCAGATTAACCTAGAAAATAATTATTTTTTTCAGGTGAGCTTACCCAAAGACATTTGCAGATATTCAAGAAAAATGATTTTTTTAATGGTGTTTCAATACCTGATGTGGACGTTAGAGTAAGTTGAATTAATTTTACGCTATTATCATCATAAAAAAGTAGCTATTAGTAATTAATCATGCTTTATAAATTGGAGTAATTATTAAACATTAATATTTCCCAGTCCATCTATAATTTCTTTTAAGCGAATTATTGAAATTCCATATTTTAGTGGAAGAAAATTTTAAGGCTGTATTTTTAAAGGCTCCGTCGTCTCATAAAATACTTTTTGGCTATTAATATGCTATTTTCATAACTACTGTCAGTTGGCAACAGTTCTGTTAGTCTGTTTAGCCTATCTAAAGCCAGCGCTGTCTATGCTTATTCTGAAAATTGCACAAAACGTCAATATGAATGAAAGCCACATTTTTATGAAAATGAAAAGGGTTTGTTGTCTAATTTTTTAATATTTAAAAATTTCCTCCAATGCTGAATTATCTGGGCTTATAAAAATTTGCATAAACTGAGAATATGGCAGCGATGTCGCCTAATTAGCGATTTTTAAAAAAAATTTAATAACTTTTGAAATATTTAAGTTATTTGTTAGTTCTAAAGCACGCACAGAGAATTCTTCACATATTATAAAGTTTAAAATCATCGCTTTGCTTCGAGTTTAAGGCTCTTAAACTGTAGCTTTTTTTATTTTTCTTAGCGACAGATCTTCAAAAAAGCATATTAAGTGACATTTTCGGAGAAAAAAATATATCTTTTTGGAATATCTTATTTTGGTCTTGTTTAATTAATTGTACAACACTTATTTTACTAAATCATTACAATTCAGAGATTTCAGTGTATGAATGTAAAAAGTGACAGACTTTAATAGGTGTTCATGGAGAGGGAGAAGCTTCTAAGTACATTTATCTACAAACAGTTGGCATTCTCTGAAAACCTCTATTATGGCAATACCAAGAGTGTGAACGTTGAGGAAGTGAATGTTTATAAATTTCGATAGTTGGAAGCTTACGGATAGCAAATAACGGCGAGATATAATCTCTATTTTTTCCTATACAAAAACAGCTGCATCTAAGCTCAAAGCAAATTTTTTCATATTTACTGAAATTTAACTTAAAACCACCATCCACTTATTTCAACTAAAAAGAAGATCTCCAGCGAAAATTTGCTTAAGAGAAGAATACCTAAAAACAAATTATTATTTTTTTTCGAATCTAAAATTTTCCCATTCCATGAATCTCGACAAAAAGCAAAACATGCTGAGCAATCACTGTTCGGTATTTTTTTTAATTATGAAAATTGGTGGAAATATGTTTTAACTATAAGCATTTCTTTAAAAAAAAAATTAATGTTCCACATTTCTTAATCAATATTCACTAAAATTTTTGATTAATACCCGCCGATTAAAATTTGGGAAATGTCATTACCATAATTCTAAAGCATCGTTATGTTCCATAAGATTATGAGAGTTACTTCCCTAAAACATTTAAGCATCTGCAGTCACAAATTTAATAGATTTCACCGGGTAAAAATTATCGAGCTATATGAAATAGAAAAATGTTCTTCAAAAACTGCCGAGTCAAAAATTTTGCTCAAATTTAAAGAGTTATTAAGGACATGCGAATTTGGTTTAATGCTATGCTCGATATGCTTGCTATCAATTGCTCTAATGCATAGCAGGTGACACTCATGGAGATGTTGCGGTGATGCTTGGAGTTTGTGATGCGTGGAGGTGTTGCGTTTTAGGATTATTTGCATGAACTTTGTCTTAGCTCCATAAGGCCGTAAGGGTTAAGATCTGGAGGAAAGACCATTAAATATACGCTCAGAAACGTTGCAGTTCGATATCTTCACCTAAAAACGAACTTCACTAAGAATGCACATGCTCGAAAATTTCTACGTACTCTCTTTCAATCGCAAAGGTTTAAATGAATTTCGCCTACGTTTTACTAGCTAATAAGATTTTTTTCATGTAGATTGTCACACTATAAATGCAAATGATAGTGAATCATTTGAACTTATCAATTTCGATTAAATTTAAATAAAGTTCGAAATGTTTAGAAAATTAACAGTTCACTCATTTATTCCATTTCGTTTCACTTTTTAAAATTAGTCTTGATGGTTATAGATTTTTTGTAAACGAGACATTGAACTATATTTTTTCTTTAAGGAATTATTGTTTTTATTTTCTACTTTTAGTTTTCCTTATATCATGAATAACCAATAAAGCACAAAAATGTGCATTATGCATCATATGACACAATTAATCAATGTAACACAAATGTTCACTTAACTTCATAATTTTCTTTTTTTCAGGAAGCACTTGAAAGCAGACTTCCACACAACATTACAGCAGATGAATTGGATTTCTTAAAAGTAACTTAAAAAAAAAAAAACTATAAATTCAATTTTTAGTTTCTATGATTATAGATTCATGTGTTAAATTATGTTATCTTCTAAGGTAAAAGTAACGAGGAAAAAAACTCTACATTCATTTTAGGAGCTTGCAAATTTTGCACTGCGCACAGTTTATATTGTAGAATTGTCTTTGAATAATTTTGTTAAAGTTTTGTATATGTGTTTCGGTGTTGTGGAAACAGTGGAGGAAATTTTCTATTGTCTCCCGTAATATGAACCTAATAACCTATCATTTTATTTTATTTTATAACTGTCGTTGAATAGCCCACCCAATTTTGGGTTTAAGACTACTAAAGTTCAACTCCGTAGCTTTGCAATTTGGAACCCAATCCAGAGAAAAGGGAACTCCTGGATCAAGTATAGGGAGAAATTTGCTCTCGTGGAGAACTTTTTGATAGAACTAACCTTTACCGGAAGAGCATTTGCTTTACAGGGAGGGGAAAACCACAAAACCCTCCCACGGTTAGTCTGAGAGCAAGGGGACTCTAACCCATGATCCGTCTATCACAGAGGCTATTTTACGTCATCACTGTGATCGGTACGGAATACGTATCAACCAGCCATCCCTGGAATTCGAACCCGTTTCAGTATATTAGAAGGTGAATGCCCTATCCCCAAGCCACCTCGGCTTAATAACCTACCATTGATAAAAATTCATCAAATCTATCATTGACAGATAACGAATACACACAAAAGTTAGAGAAATCCCTAAATCTCAGACGGCCATTAAAATCAAAATATATTATTTTCAAAATAATTCTGTAAATAGAGGGTGTTTATATTCGTTTTCAATTTCAAACTTCTCCTGTTACATAAAACAAATAATGTTAAGACAATTTTAGGGTAACAAAATAGTCCAAAACAATGGACTGTAAATGAAATATGTTACATCGATTCCTTGCGAGAACTAAATTAAGCAATGTTAGTTTGATGCGTTTTATATTTAATTTATTTATTTTTACTTTTTATATAAATTTTCATGATTAATTTTCATTATCTAAATTAAATTAATTTACATGTTGCAAAATTTCTACATCTTTAAAAACTCTTTCATTAATGTTTACGTACAATTTTCTTATTTATAGTTTCATACAAATTGTTCTTGTAAGAATATGTTTCAATTTCAAAATAGTTAATACAAAACTAACTAAACAATAAGATTCTTCATATATTACATATATACTCAACTTAACCAGACAATTTTTATTGTAAAAATTCAGCTTAATAAAAATATGATTTTCTTATAATTGAAGTAGCAAAAAAAATAAAAAAAATCCTTAATTTTTTGTCTGGTTTTGACGAAGTTTCAATTCCACTTTTTAATTTTTATTAGAAACAAGTTTAGAAATGTTCTAAAAATGAGTGTCGGCCTCCCCCCTCCCACCATTTCTTTGTTTGCTTTTTAATACGAAAACTAAGATGAAAAATTATCCATAGATGCAGCATGTTGTTGCTGCTAATCGTTGTCTTAATGGATTAAGAAATTTTCTACAATTAAAATTATTAATAAGGAAAGCAAAAATCACGTTATTAAAAACCATGGTTAGATCTGTACTCACAAGTGGTTCAGAAACCTGGGCAATGTATAAATCACATGAAAATCGACTATATTTCTAAGCTCTGCTTTTTAAGAGCAGAGTTTAGAAAAGGAGTTTGGATACCATGAACATCAATGGTTCATGGAGGCACATATACAATATCAATTATATATGCTATATAAAGAGGCAGATATTGTCACTACATTAAAGTAAACCAATTCAAATCAGCTGGGCTTACCTGTCAAATGACCAATCCTCCTTAACATCTATAACTTTAATTTTAAACCAATTGGAGACCGAAAGGGAGGCACGCCCAATCTAAGGTGGGTTAACTGCATTAAAGAGAATTTCAAAGCACTGAGAGTGAATAATTAGCAAAATAAGAAAACGTTGTAAAGAAGTCCTTGGCCCACAAGGGGCTGTCTAATAAATGAAGAAGGAGAAGTGCTATTTTCATTACATAATTTGTTGTATTTTTAATAATCGATGTTATTAAGCAACTTCAGAAGGAAGAAATTAAAAAGCTTTCGTAACTTCTTGAGTAACAGCAGATTTTGAAATCTTCGTTTTTATTTATACTTAACGAGAAAATTTATAATTTATAAGAAATGATTAGCATTTTAATTTTTTTCCAAATAATGTTTTTCTTTTTAAGTTATGATCTTTTTACAACTTCTCAACTGTATTTTTTCTAAGCCATTTTATGTTTTAAAAAAAAATATATTTATTTATTTCTTACCTAGATAGAAAAAAGTAATCGAATATTTCATTTCAGAAATGTTTGGATAAAGATCCAGAAAAAAGATACAACTGCGAGCAACTTTTTCGACATTCGTATTTTGATGGTTTCAATAAATCTGATTTTGAGAATGAATCAATGTCTTCAAAATATCGAAGAGATAAGCTAAAGGTAAGTTTTTATCTAATTTTACATAAAAATGTTGGATATTAAATATTAGAGTTGATTAAAATAAATTATTAGTTTTATAAGTAAATTTAAATCAATGGCTGAAATCAAATAAATTAGTAGAAACTAAATGTTCCTTCGTTAAAACTAAATATGATTTATCAGTTTGCTCGACGTATTAATCACGGATAGAAAAAGTGATTTTAATCTCAGATAGGCTGATTTGCTATGCGAATAATTATCAGTGATACGAATAAAATAAATTCATTTATTAAGTTTATTTAAATCATAGAAATAAGGCAACACTTTTTGCTTTAATCAATGTATTCTGAGCAATTATTAAAATGTCGAATAAAAACAGTAACAGAGTGTGGAGTTGAAATTAAGGGTCAACATTGAGTTTTTGAATAACTACGGTATTGAATCGGAAAATCAACGAATATTTCAAAAATAAAAGCAGTTGATTACTCGCAAATTTTTGGAATTTAAGATTTGTGGAGTATTTTTTATCAAAGGGTTTCTCCTTAAAAGATGGGAACCATAACATTAACAGCAGTTTTTTATGAATTCTTTTGACATCAGTGTTATTTCACGAAATATTCACTGCTTAAGCAATACACGCTTCTATTTAAATAAAATTAAGAATATGTAACAATTTTTTTATCGAATGTTAGGACATCGAATTATATACGAGTAACATTTTGTGATTGGCTGAGAGACAAAATTTACAGAATAGAAACGAAAAAGTCTTTTTGTAGAGTTAATATTACTTCATTCAAAAAGTATCTTTATTCGGCGGAATCTCACAATTATCAATATATACATATATATTCGTTTTTCTTAATCGTACAACTAATTTTAACTAATTAATTTATACTTTGTACACAAAATAAGTGTTAAATATATATTTTGTAAAACAATAAGATCATCCTCTTTTATTTGATTATCGTGTTCAAGCTTGTTCCTCTTTCCCTATTGGATAAATCATTTTTGTCCTCATTACAACGAAGATTTTTGTTTATGAAATCAAAAACATAAGATGCCCACTTTTTTGTATATATGTGTGTATGTGTGTTTTTGTGATCCCGTTCCTTCGCAACCCTAATATGGACAATTTTGCGTGTCGTAACTCTATTTAAATATGGATAAGAACTTTGTATTCTTATCCTAAAATGCTTATATTGACTTATATTTATTTTTCGTAGCTCTTGTATAGTGACTGAAAATGGATTCAGTTGAATAAAAGTCTCAATTAAGGCTTTATACAAAGTTGTCTGTAAATCACACATTAATGTAGTCCGTAAAAACACGGTTACTAATAGAACATCTAAGTCTAGCATCACAGTCTGTTACCACTTTGATCAGCCTGCTTAGGAACCGGTATCGATCCTCATTAAATTGTTCTACCGTTAAGCGCTCGACTTCGCGCGCAAGACGTCAGGCTACCAAAGCGGAGAGGATCAAAATATATTTTATGTTAAATTTATTCCTTCTGCAGAGGATCAAAATTGATGGCATGTCTTTAGATCATCCTCAGGGATGTTTCCCAAACATCACATTGTGCAGCTCTAATGCGCCGTAAATAAAGTACCACTACTGCTACGAAGCTATTGTGAATATTCCATAATTTAACAAGTTAATAATCAACTTTCATAAAATCATCAATAAATAATTAAATTTGACAGAATTAAAAAATTTTTGAGATCACTAAAATCGAAAATGCATTTGCTATGATTTTTTTTTTTTTTTTTTTTAAATTTAACTAATAAATGAGAATAAAGCTTTTTTTCATTTCATATGGAAGAAGAATGAATATCTTTTCATTTGTTGTCAGTAGCTATTTTATTGGAATATTTTGGGAAAGCATAAAGATTTTAAAGGGAATTCATAGCTTCGTTTTTGTCAAATGTAAAAAAAAGTATTTATTTTGGAAAGATTGTAATAATATTGTCTTGGTAATCAAAGATTCATCCTGTAATCCTGGTGGTCAAGAATATTGTAATGTAATCATAATAGCATAAAATAATTGGAACTTTAAATTGAAAAAAAAGAAAAGAATAGATATTCTGAATTTGATTAAGGTAATCAAAACAACAGCAACTAATAAAAATTTCCGGTAGTATTATTTTTTTTTTGCTTTTGACAAAACTAGGGAGAAATTATTAATTTTGAGTTTCCCATAGTGAAATATTACAATAATCTCTCTTTAAATAAATAAAATGTTTAAAACTAAGATCTTGTTTAATAAATTAAAATCTCCGCCACTCATTTCATAATTATTAAATTATAGTAAATTTATAAATAGTGTTATAAAGAAAATTATATATTATCAAATTAAAATCTTAATGAAAAATTCTTATATCTCTGATATTCATAAATATAAAATATATTAAATACATTTATGATATAAAATAAGCATAAATTAGATATATTTGGTTTCCTAAATGACAATAGATCTACTTTTATTTTTACAAAAATTTCTTAAACAATTCTATATTGTGATACGTGTTTTCATTTTACAAGCCTAAATTTCAAACACAAAGATAGATTTCATAAGAAAAATTTTTTACCTGATAAAATTCTTAAGAATTTCGTACAGATTGATGAAGAATGCATTATAATGAAGAATTCTGAATCTATAATATTTAAATAAGAAATAAAGTTTTGGAAGGTTCTCTAGAGTTTAAATTGTTTCTCGTTATAGCTCTTTACCAAAGCTTTCTAGTAAAGATGGCTTCATGTAAACAGTGCGAATTGTGATTACCATTTTGTCTTGACTTTTCTTTTAGTTTAATTCGCTATCAATCAACGAATTTCGTAAATAATAGCATATTTTACAAGCACATCCCTTTGTTAGCAAAACTAAGTAGATTGCTAATTTTACTTTTCTACAATATCTGAAAGAAAAAAACACAAAGCAAATATATCTCTTGTTCAAAAGGTTGCCGGTTCGAAACCGATGGTCGACACATTTAACTATATATTGCTTGTTTTATTCTAGTAAGGAGCGTCTCGCCTCAAATTTTTCAAATGCATTTCGAATTATATTTTCTCATAAATGCTAATGATAAGGTAAAACAGAAATATCTATATTGAGCAATGGTCAATCAAATTTTTTAAATTCTTTGCCATAATGTTTGTAACAATTATCTGTTTATTATGAAAATGAAATTTTCAAATGTATTTAGATAAATATTTTGTTACCTTCTGATTATTTCTGATGAAACTGATTAAAAACAAATTAAATAACTTTTAAAACAATGTTGCCGGTGAATGGCATTGTTTGATTTCAAGATTCAATGCATTGTTAATTAGAAAAAAGAAGAAAGACTGGTAGTTCCTTCCCGAATAACCTCAATTTTTATTTCAATGAGAATTTACCTCGTGATGTACCTTTTTAGAGAGAATTTGGACCATAATTTTCTGCCAAAATTATGGAGTTCATTAATTCATTATGGATTTATATTTACTAGACACCTTTACCGTGCATTTCCCGTTCCCCGAATTAAGTCAGAGAATTTATGGAACTAAGCCAAAAGTAGGAAAGCTACGAGAATAAGAATTGTAGCCGACACGAGATTTGAACCTAGCACCTCTTGAACGTTAGTTTAATGTGCTACGTGCTTTCTCAATGCGTCACCAAAACATCTCTGTTACCGCAACTTTTTTCGTCTTATTACACGTTTTTTCTCCCTCTCTTTTATTGTAAAAATTCAGGAACTATTCAGATTCATATAGCCTCAACATACGAGGGCCGGGATCATAGAGTTGAAATACTGTTTGGGAGTTGGACCCAGGTCAAGAGGTCGGAACTTCGATCACCTCCGGCCGAAGACTCCCAGTGTACAAAATGGTGACTGGTGTACGCTATATCTGTCAGGGTCGCAAATTTCTCCAAGTTCCCATAACAAATCAATACCTCTGGGGGTACTGGATCGGAGATCTATCCTGCACCTCTGGTTTAGGTCAAACTTACGGTCTGCAGATGGATGGTGTGTAAAGGTGTCCTCCAGTAAAACTGGCTATGACGTATATGTGTGGTAGAAGTCGAATTCTCGGCAATAGGTGGCGCTACTGGAAAAGTAAGAAGAATCGCACTCCCCTAGACTTAATGGCATACAACAACAACAACAATAGACATATACGAATTAAGCGCCTTAAGTATACAAATAAAGTTTTGCTCTATGTCAACATTCTTATTTTACAGGCTGCGCCATTTCCTTTTTGCTCTTCCGCTCGGTTTAGTTAAAATATAGTCTTGGTATATATAATATATTTTAATTCCGGCTTAAATTTAAAATTTATTTTTAAAAAGATAGTACATTAATCGATAAATCAGTTATTTTGGTTGACGTGTTTAAAGTTATTGCAGCTAATTCGATGTGTTCTTATTTCAGAGTGGCCAGTATCAAATGTTGTTACCGCAACTCTCAACAAACTCTTTAGGTTCTTCACCAGAGATGCGTTCCAGCCATGCTCGATCTATGAAGAAATACGATCCCTTACCCAACATATGACAACCGAATCAACGTTTTGTAAAAAACTGTACAAAACGAAAACTTTAATACTGTACAATAAAATGATATTTATGACAATCCATTGTGGTCTCACTACGCCTACTATTAACCTAAATGTGTGCTAATTAATAACAAGAGAAGAAAATGTTTCAATTTATTTTAAAATAGCAATGAAATATTTATATGTATAGTTATTTTTTATTTGATTGCAAGAAGTTAGTGGTGCATGGTGCAAAAAAGGAGTTAGTGGTGCATGATTGAGATGTAAGACCGAATAATTATATCTAATTTTAAGAGTTATAGCTTCTAATTTAACACTAGATTGCCTAAGGAAGTCATTTTGACTGCTTTTAATTTCAATTAGAAAAACAATGATGTATATAATGACACAATTTCTTAGAATTTTGTACAACATATAATTTTTTTATTGTTAATATTTACTAATAACTTGTTACATAACTGTAAATAATATAAAAAAATATCAAAAATTAATTTTAAACAAATTTCTTTACACATTTATTCTTTTACAATCCAGTCATTTTGACTGCTTTTGGGCAATATAGGTATATACTTCAAGAATAAAGTTTGTCTTTCTAGCGTTAATCGCGGGATATTCATGTTTATAGGTTTTAGATTAACATACGATTCCAACCAGTGCTGATTATTGTGGTAAAGAAATTTGATATAGTCACACTACCAGAGATGCCAACTGCTCCGCAATTTTTAAGAAATTAAAAAGTAAATTTTGTAGAATAAAGGATAATTTCGCTAACTCTTTAAAAGTCTCCCCACGAGATAATTGCTACAAAGTTGTATTCTATATAAGGTTTTAAATTCTTAAAATAAAATTTTTTAAACCACAATTAGCTTAAACTTCGCTACCACTAGAAAATATAATTTGACAAGTCTGCATCTCCGCACATCTATCAATTTAACGACTGAGGTTTTAAAAAAATATTAAAGATTAGTTTCACCCAAAAAAAGTTCTACATAACAGGCAGATGAACTCATAATAGAATTTCGCATAGATAAGTAGTCCCCCTTGTCTTCTGAGTTGAATTAAAAAACTTAAAGAAACGGATATAAAAGTTTATTTACTCTTATCTGCTACTTTGATAAGTTGTTCGTCAAGTAATAAAATCGATATTTTGTTTAGATAGTCAGCAATTCCGACGTTTTTAGGTTCGATTATTGCCTCTTTTGAAGCTATTAAATTTCAATGAAATTAATATTTCATTTCGCTCTCATTTATATTTTAAATACCGTGATTGTGACAATATTTCCCATTTCACTCGCAAACGAAATTGATTGACAATGAATCCAAAATGACTATGAAGTTTAATAAGAACATACTACACATCTGCTTTCTGAGAGTTTAGTGGCCTTCAGTAGCATAAAAACTAAATTTCGATTTACTGCAAAGGTTTAAATGAATGAAGCTCTTTATGAAAAGGGCATGAAAACACTTCCTTGGTTTTAGAATCAACAAAAGGTAAAATATCACTCTGGTCCTGCTTGTTAGCACAATAATTTAAACTATATGAGTGACTTTACCAATATTTGAGATACTTTTGATTCTCTGAAAACATTTTGTAAAAAAAATGTGAAGAAAAAAAACACTGGAATACTTCAAAGGTTACTTAATGTAACATAGGTAGAGATAATAATCTTTATATTTCATTTCATTTTTGTACTTTTTGAGGGACAAGCGAATGACAAAAAGAATACTAATATAATTCTAAAATATATGAGTTACAAGACAAAATTTTCATGAAATACAGTAAAATCTAAATCAAATTAGAAGCTATTACAGTTGTTTTAACAGCAAACACATACGAACTAAAAAGTTCAAAATTATTTATTATTTCTCATTATAGGCTATTTCTCATAAAAATTAAAAGAAATTCAAAATGATAACGAATTATTGAACGTAATAATTGAAAAAAACGTTAGTTACTTAATATATATTTATTGATAAACGTTGATTAACAGCATTTCCTCACTCATCTAATATTTAGTTAAAATTTGTAATAAGGTCCCCCAAACCTTGATTAATAAAATTGAGTTTAATAAATTTTGAAACAAAAACAAAGTGATTACATGACTAAAATTTTTCTTACATAAAAAATTTTGCGTGCTGTCCTTCAATTAAAGTTCAGATTTTTTGAATTGCTAATTGAATTATTTTTAAACTAAGCTCCGTCCTACAAGATATGTTGCTGTATTTGCTGAAAATAGTAAATGCTTATAACAATATATTCAGTATATGCTTATAACAGTATATGCTTATAACAATAAATGCTTATAACTAAATTCACTTTAATAATTAGTGAATATAAAATTGTTAATTTTGTGTTTCATAATATGTGAATAGAAAATTGTTTTTAATTCATTTTTTCATTAAATGCCAAAAATTTGAAAACTTAGTCGAAGCAGGTAGTGAGTTACCTTTTACAGAATTTGATATTACTTTTAGAAAATATAGCAAGAGGTACTTGTTTATGGAACATATATTCCTGTAAAAAAAATTCTCATTTAATGACATAGCAGAAATAAATTTAAGGTCTCTTTATAAAGGCTTTTAAAAACCAAAAAATCTTGTACTTTTCCAAAATGCCACTTGGTACCTTTATCCACTAAATACTTGGTTTTAAGATATTAGTATATAAGCCTTAAATTGAAAATTTGGCGACTGTAAAATTACAAAGTTCTATTACTATTTATTTTAACATTTAAATAAAAGGTAGATAAACATATGAAAGCAAAAAAGATCAGTGGACATGACTGAACAGATGTGTTTGTTGAAAAAATAGATAGTTAAAGAACTCTCTCTCAAATTCAATACTTTCATCATATATAAACTAAACTCAGTGGCGTGACAGCCCATAGAGGGCCAAGGCCTACTGTGCCCATCTCAGTTTTCTTGACCTTGGGCTCTGGGGTGCAGACATTCTGGTTAGGTGGTCAGCCAAAAGCGGAACCCCCAGTATTTAGTTTCCAAGCATGCTTGGTACTCATTTATCGACCCACTGAAGGGATGAAAGGCTGAGTCAATCTTGCCCGGCTCAAGGATCGAACCCAGGACCTGTGGCACGGGAGCGTGAAGCGCTACCACTCATCTTCATCATATATCGATACACATATATTAGTTTATATTTTCAGAGAAAAATAAAATCACATTTAAAGAAAACTATGAATATTTATTCTATACCTCAGATATGCAATATTAAAAACACAGAAGGGAAAAGTGGCATCCCTGATTACAGTAAAAAGAACATTTTACACAGTGAACTTGGGCATTTCAAAATGACAAAATTGATTTAAATAAAGAATTTTTACTTAAGGCTAAAATTTTGGAGAGAAAAAAATTACGCAATTGAAAAAAATTGGGTTTTTAAAAAAATTTAGAGAAATGAAAATGTAGGCAACCAAAAACTTAAAAATAGGACCAAATGGAATAAGTAAAATGGACTTAGGGACAGATAACTCTGGATTTATAAGAAGTATAGGATGATTTACAACCCTAAAAATACAAAAATTAAATAAAATCTTTGATAATATAAAGGGTGCAGATTTGAAAAATATAAATAAAGTGTATATCTTTATTACCTATTTATTTTCAACTTAAAATGTACAACTCTTAAGTTTTCAATGATCATAATTTCTAATTTCTCATAATTATAATAACAACAGAGGAGCCTTAAATAAACATAGCCAAATGAAGAAATAAAGATGAAATTTTCTTAATATTTATTAACCATAATCTGAATAAAACTGTATAATTTATAAACTAAACACAAATTAAAAAAATAGATAAAATAAGTATTGTAATAATTTTATTTACACAGATCATGCTATAAACAACAAAGGATTGAATGCGAAAAACCAACTCTATCCCTGGGAATCAAACGAAGTTCACTTCCATATTTCAGAAATACATCACCTGAAAACAATTAATAATGTAGTAATAATAAAATAATACTTCAAAAAAAAAAATTAAACCTAATTAATATAGTAAAATATAATTAATATATAGCATACAACTAATTATATACAGTATAGGTTTCATTAACTACTATGCTTGTTGTCCCACTGAATATTTTTTTCTTAGCAGTTTTAAAAAACTTTAAATTTATTCTCTTTCATAGCATGAGAGATTAGTAGACTTATTTAGGTAAAAAAAAAAATTAAATAAAACTATCAATCACTATTTTAATTTAAATTAAATAGTATTTTAAGGAAATTAGTTAAAAGGAAACTAAAAATACAGTATCAGAAACAAAAAACTAAAATGAAAATTAAGGGGGAAGAATTGCTTATGTCTATTTTTCACAAAAATGACTACTGGACAGCCATCATTTGTATTTTGAGGATTACTAAGTTTTGACGAATCAATAACATGAAAAATTGGTTCTCTCCAAGATTTATTATACAGTGAAGATAAGTCATGCTGTGGAAAAGTGGTTTTTGTCCATCTTGAATTTTGTTTTTCTCAGAACCAGTTTTAATGGACATAAACCATTCTTCCCTACAATTTTCAAATGTTTTATTCAAAATCAAAAAAAGCCACTGACACACTTTCTAACTGAGTGAAGCATTCTAAAATTACATAATAAAAGGTTTAAAAGAATGATATATTAAATATCAGGTTTGAATACCACTATCAAAACCTGGTATACCACTATCACACTTATATAGCACTATCCGGAAATTGATTTCTCCTTTGTTACCAAACAGTTCTTTAAATTTTTTAATTACTTAATTAGGATTTATAAATTGTAACACTTGTTTATAACGGAAAACTGCTTAGAAAAGAAACATTAACAGTTTTTTTTTTAAATAGTCTATGCTTTGTAGGTGAAATAGTAGCTTTTTAATACAATTATTTTTTAATAGAATTATTCAGCTTCCTAAATTTGTATTAATTATTTTGTTAATGCATCTGAGATAATTTAACTGAAATTCTTTTAATAGACCTGACATAATTTACAAAGTTTTCTTTTAAAAATATTAATCAATACCTTATTTACATGATTAAAGTAGCATAAGAAGCCTCTTTGTCCAGAACATGTAAAAACAATGAATTTAGGAATTTAGAAACAGGCTTGATGATTTTCATCATATTACGGACAAAAAAACAATAACTAAAAATAATTAAAATATAAATAAGAATTGTATAAAAAAAATTCAAATTGTAAAGAAGAATTTCATGTGTTTAATTATTTTTAAATTTAATATGTTCTTACATGACAAAAACATTTTTTTTTTCATTTCTCAATTTTAAAAGGACACTGAATTAAGAAAGACATCTATATATTTTTGCTTAAAACAGATAGATATAAAGGTTATAAAATTACCAGCATTTTGAGATGGGTTAATTCCAATTCCACTGTCAGTTATAATTGCCGTTGTTTCAGGTGTAACTTTAAACTAGAAAACAAACAAATTACTAGTGAAGAACAGATGACAAAGTCCAGTAAATAGAATTTACTCTTTCAATCTCTTATGTTTATGCAGAGTCAGATATGGGATAAATGAGGAAAAAAACAGCCTATTGCAGAATCTAAACGCTTTGCTTAAATTTTACTAATTTAGTTTAGTGAATTGCCCTCAATTGCCTCTGCAATAATTACAAATTATTTCATGGTCAAACGTCCCTGCAATCTCAAGTGCATTTTAGAATACAATCACCTTGTAAAAACTGCAAATGCATTCTTTTAAAAAAATTTTCCCCCACATCCTGGGGGAAAATGTGCTAAGTGGTAACTTGAGTTGCTATGATACAGCTAATTAATCCTTTTAAGAGTTCATTTATTTCAAGAGAGAGTATAAAATAATTTTAAAACTCGAGAGAAGAAATTAGACTAAGAAGCATACTACATAAAATTAATTTGAGTTTTACAACTTTTTTTGATTTTTATCTGTATTCCTTTATACACCACCTTTATGATTCTTTTAACTTTCCCCATTTAATTTCCCTAAAAAGTGTAATCCACAGATCCTTTATTCATCTTGTTTGCAGGGGGAAGAACAGTTTTTATATTACATCTGTCAAAACTTTGAAAAATATAAAATTCTAATTATACAGCCAAGAAAAATCAGAGTTTTTCATTCTAAACACATATGCTTAACAAAAATTTTATTTAACAAAACGGTGATCATGATTTTATAGAAGAACAGTCTTAGTATGCTCTAATATTGAAATGATTTCATTCTTGCCTATTTGATTTTAGAAAGCGGCTGATTTTATAATCCAGTTATTTCATTAGTGGTGATCACTGTACATAAAGTACACATCCAAGCCAAAAGAAATGCTAAAAAATTTAAACTAGGAATCTAAGAATCATGTTCTAAATTGGAAAGATTCGACAGATGACAAATGAGATAGAGAACTATAATCAAAGTATTCTTGGAGTAAGAGAAGCCAGATGGACTGGTTTTTGAAGCATCAGAACAGCAGAGATGATAAAACAATACTTTACTGAGGAAGTGATGATAGACATGAAGCCCTTATTCTAGATGAAAAGGTATCAAAAATATAGTCTAATCGTTTAGGAATATGAAGGGATAATTGAAGCAAGGTTTTTCCCAAAGTATACAAAACTGACTATACAAGTGTATGCTCCAACAAATAATGCAGAAGAGGAAGTACCATTTCTACGATTAGCTGCAATTAAAAAACATAATCTTTTAATCGTAATGGTAGATGCTTAAGTTGGAAAGAAAACATATGAAGATGAAAGATCTATTGGAAATGAAGCTCAAATACAGATAAATGAAAATGCGTCCTTCTGTGATTTAAATGGACTAGTCATTGGTGGAACAAAATTCAAACATTAAGAAAATCCAAAGATGACTTGTAAATCAGCAGATGGGAAAACAAAGAAGCAGATAGGAGAATTATAGCAGATAGGATATTAACGGAAAATTTGTAAGATCCATGAGGGATTTAAAAATAAGGCGAGGAGCAGATGTAGGTAGGGATAAATCTGAAACTTCAAAACCATTAAAAAAATAAAAGTAGAAGACCTATTGCATTTGACTAAACTAAAAAAACAAAAATTAAAATTATAGATTTACCATCAAACTAAAAAATAAGTTTGCTGTATCAGAAGTAAAAAATGTTGAAATTAAAAACGACAATCAAAATAAGAAAAGACTTTATTGATACTGGAAGAAACTATTGAGAAGAAAGGAAAGAAAGCAAACAAATAATGGATTACAAGCGACACCTGGAAACTAATTAAGGATTAAAAGAGATCAAATATCTTTTATATCCTACCAAGCCAGAGAGACAAGTGCAATTATATAAAGACAAACACTGATAAAAAAGTGAACAGCATGGTTCATCTAAGTAGGCCCAACCAGAAAAAAAAAAAACATCCAAATTCTTTTGGGTGGGCTAACTTAAAAAAATTCACTTTTTTCTTAAAGTGGGTTTTTCAAAAAACACTGTACTAGATCAATTGGTTTTACTTCAGAAGCAAAATAATTGTAAATTACTGTCATCTAATCAAAGACTTTTAAATAAGTGAAAATAAATTGTGCCTTTAGTTAGGATGGAAAAGTAAATTATCTGTTCATTTGGGGATATAAAACCTTAAGCATATTTTTTAATTTATATGAAACTATGATTATGTCATGAAAAAAAAAAACAGGTTTTTGATGAAAAAAATTCTGGTGGACAAGAAAAAGAACTAAAACCTTTTCAAAAAGACACCTTCACACCTTTTCAAAAAGAAAACTTAACACCTTTTCAAAAAGGCAGGAAATATTTTAAAACCTTGCTAGAAATGCAAGGAAGATAAAAGAGAGTTTTATAAGGCACTTATAGAAGAAGCATGGAAAGCTGCTGAAAGAAGAAAAATTAGGTCAATTTATCAAGCAATTAAACAAATTACTGGAAATGCAAGAAAAGAAAAACTAAATGTAAAGGAAAAACAAGGTAAATTCCTAATGAAAAGGAATCAAAACTAGATAGAGAGAACATTTAAAAAAAGTAATCTCCCATTGCGGGACAAACGGTCATGAAGATTAAGACTCCACAATTTCACAGCCAACGCCTTGATATGATAACGACAATGTTGTCAGCATTGTGCACCAGACAATTTTACTTCTCAGACAAGCTTGTAAAGCAATATGAAGGTCAGTAGGCTTCAAGTCGCCACCGAGGATTGAACCCTAGTTCATCACATTAACGAATGTTTTAAACAAATACTAAATAAATATTAAAAATGATCTTCCGACAACATGAAAAGACACTTCTATTGTCCGGAAACAAACACCAAAAAAAATTATCACTCTAGTTCAAAACTTTTATGTAGTAATAAAACTGTACTGAAAAAAAATTGGTATTTTAATTTTTAAAATGATTAAATATAAAAACAAAACTCTTGCCACCGAAGGAAAAGTAAGAACTTTTAAGCATAATAAATCTAAAATAAGGACTTTTTCAAGAGTGCTTAATTTTTGTGATGCATAATTAAGCACTTTTACAGCGTAAACCATCCCTCTAGAGGGGTTGTATCAAAAAGGGGTGCATCATTTAACCTCATATTGATTCCAGTAAAATTGGTTCAGAATGGTACCTGTGGCAGAATCGTGGCGACACTGGGACATTGTCGCAGAACATTACAGAGTTCCTGCAGAAAGATTTTTCATTACAGAAGCAAAGAAGTTTGGGTTTTTTATCAGCAGAATATTTCGAAATATTTTTTTTGTACAGAACTTTTTTCCCCTTTCTGCAGAATTATATAAAAAAAATGCCTTTCTTGCATATTGGAGGAAGAAAAAACGCTCGTAATTTTTTTTCTACTTTCTTTTGAGAATGAAAAAATTGTGCAATGATTGGCTTTAGGTAGATATTATAAAAAGTTATTTCCAAATAGCAAAAATTTAAAAAAAGGTTAACTTTACAAATATTTTTTAGAACAGGAAAATATCATCAATAATATTAGAATATGCATTTTAAAATCTAAATATAAAAATATTTAGATTTTAAAAAAATTCTTACATTTATAATTAAAAAATATATACCGTACATTCCGGCGTATAACGCGCACTTTTAATACAAAAAATAACATTGGAATTTACGGGTGCGCGGTATACGCCGAATATCAAAATTTATAGATTAAAGGTTTTCTCGCCCTCCAACATCCAAGTGTTCCACTGTTTTTTTAAATTGGCTTTAAATGGTTTGTTTAAGCAGACGTCCAATGGCTGAACTAATGGTGTCAATCCGCCCGGAATAACTGCCATACCGGTGTTACATAGTTTCAACAATTATTTTGTATTATCTGTAAGGTGGGACCGAAACATGTCCCACACTAAAAGGCTTTCTGGTTTTCTTACGCAACCAGGATGGATTTGCCAGACATTTTTTACCCACAATTTAACACCATTTTCGTCCATCCAGCCTTTTTCGTGGACATGAACAAATATACCTATTGGAAANATAAATTGTAACACTTGTTTATAACGGAAAACTGCTTAGAAAAGAAACATTAACAGTTTTTTTTTTAAATAGTCTATGCTTTGTAGGTGAAATAGTAGCTTTTTAATACAATTATTTTTTATAGAATTATTCAGCTTCCTAAATTTGTATTAATTATTTTGTTAATGCATCTGACATAATTTAACTGAAATTCTTTTAATAGACCTGACATAATTTACAAAGTTTTCTTTTAAAAATATAAATCAACACCTTATTTACATGATTAAAGTTGCATAAGAAGCCTCTTTATCCAGAACATGTAAAAACAAGGATTTTAGGAATTTAGAAACAGGCGTGATGATTTTCATCATATTACGGCCAAAAAAACATTAGCTAAAAATAATTAAAAAATAAATAACAATTGTATAAAAAATTCAAATTGTAAAGAAGAATCATAGATGTTTAATTATTTTTAAAATTAATATGTTTTTACAAGACAATTTTTTTTTTTTTTTTTCATTTCTCAATTTTAAAAGGACACTGAATTATGAAAGACATCCATATATTTTTGTTTAAAACAGATATAAAGGACAGAAATAAAGATTATAAAATTACCAGCATTTTGAGATGGGTTAATTCCAATTCCACTGTCAGTTATGATTGCCGTTGTTTCAGGTGTAACTTTAAACTAGAAAACAAACAAATTACTAGAAGTACAGATGACAAATTCAAGTAAATTTAATCTAAACGTTTTGCTTAAATTTCATTATTTTAGTTAGTGAATTGCCCTCAATTGCCTCTACAATAATTACAAATTATTTCATGGTCAAACATCCCTGCAATCTCAAGTGCATTTTAGAATACAATCACCTTGTAAAAACTGTAAATGCATTCTTTTAACATTTCTTTTTTCTCCCCCATTTCCTGGGAAAAAATGTGCTAAGTGGTAACTTGAATTGCTATGATACAGCTAATTAATCCTTTTAACAGACTTTTTATTTCAAGTGATGAAAGTATAAAATAATTTTGAAACTTGAGAAAATAAATTAGACTAAGCATACTACATGAGTTTTAACAACTTTTTTCGATTTTTATCTGTATTCCTTGATACTCCACCTCTATGATTCTTCTAACTTTCACCATTTAATTTCCCTAAGAAGTGTAATCCACAAATGCTTTATTCCTCTTGTTTGCAGGGGGTATAATATTTTTTTAGATAACATCTGTCAAAACTATGGAAAATAGAAAATTCTATTATAGAGTCAAGAAAAATCAGAGTTTTTCATTCTAAAAACATACGCTTAACTAAAATTTTATTTTACAAAACAGTGATTGTGATTTTATCGAAGAACAGTTTTAGTATGTTCTAATATTGAAATGATTTTGTTCTTGCCGATTTGATTTTATAATACAGTTATTTTATTAGTGGAGATCACAGTACATAAAGTCACTGTCCAAGCCAAAAGAAATGCTAAAAAATTTAAACATAGAATCTAAGAATCATGTTCGAAATTGGAAAGAATAAACAGATAACAAATGAGATAAGACAACTATAATCTAGGTTTCCTTGGAGTAAGAGAAGCCAGATGGACTGGTTTTTGAAGCATCAGAACAGCAGAGATAATAAGGTTAATTAGATCCCTGACCCTCCCAAATATGGGAATGAGGGAAAAATTTTCAACTAGTTGCCGTGACAGTCTCCCGCACAGCCAGAGGAGGACAGAGTATCTGGCACATGCACTGGCCGAGAGGTAAAACAATACTTTACTGAGGAAGTGATGGTAGACAGGAAGCCCTTATTCCATAAAAAGATCTAAAACCTCTCCCAAACACCTTTTCAAAAAGACACGAAATCTTTCAAACCTTGCTAGAAATGCAAGAAAGATAAGAGAGAGATATAGAAGAAGCATGGAAGGCTGCTGAAAGAAGAAAAATTAGGACAATTTATCAAGCAATTAAACAAATTACTGGAAATGCAAGAAAAGAAAAACTAAATGGGAAGGACAAACAAGGTAAATTCCTAATGAAAGAGAATCGAAACTAGATGGAGAGAACATTTAAAAAAAGTAATCTCCCATTGTGGGCCAAACGGTCATGGAGATTAAGACTCCACAATTTCGTAGACTACGGCTTGATATGATAACGGTAATGTGGTCAGTATTACGCACCAGACGATTTTACTTCTCAGACAAGCTGGCAATCCACAATATGAAGCTCAGTGGGCTCCAAGTCGCCACCGAGGATAGAATCTTAGTTCTTCACATTAATGTATGTTTTAAACAAATACTAAATAAATATAAAAAAAACGATCTCCCGACAACATGAAAAGACACTTTTATTGTCCTGAATCAAACACTCAAAAGAATTATCACTCTAGGTTAAAATTTGCATGTAGTAATAACATTGTATTTAAAAAAATTGGAATTTTAATTTTTAAAATGATTAAATATAAAAACAAAACTTTTTCCTCTGAAGAAAAAGTAAGAACTTTTAAGCATGATAGGTAAATCTAAAATAAGAAATTTTTTAAGAGTGCTTAATTAGCTTAATTAAGCGTTTTTAGGGCGCAAAACCATCCATCTAGTGCAGAGAATTAATTATCGTAAAAATTCTCAAAAAGGGGTGTATCATTTAGTCTCATATTGATCCCAGCCAAATTGTTTGGAAAAATACAGATCAACAGATTGAAAATACACTTCGTGAAGAACAAGTTGGTTTAGAAGTTGTCCGCGTGGCAGAATCGTGGCGACATTGTAGCAGAACACTACCAGAGCTCCTGCAGAAAGATTTTTTATTATGAATAGCATTTCAAAACATTTATAAATATCATTAAAGAATTACTGATTCAAAGTGAAGCAAATAAGAACTCTGACAGAGCCTTTAAGCATTGAAACCGGGATTAAATAAGAGTGTGTGATGTCAAGGTTATAGTTCGTAATCATAATTGATTGCATAATGAGAAATACAATCCAAGATGCAAAAAAGAGGAATAAGATGGAACTTTACTAGAAAATTTAGATTTTGATTAATTTGTAAGCAAATTAGAAGAACTACAATCCAAGACAACTATTTTGTAAAATTATGCAGAAAACTGATTGGAAATAAATAAAAACAAAACGATGAGAATAAATGGCAGGCTCAGGGTCGAAGTGAAAATTAAGGTAAAAATAAGGCTAATAATAATAAGGCTAATAAAAATAAGGTAAAGGCTGTGGAAAGAATTTCATATCTCTGTGCAATAGTTGAAAGGAAGGGGGAACAGATGCAGCAATAGGAGTAAAAACTTCAAAATTCCAATATTGCTTAAAAAAATTGACGAAGGTTTTGAGATCAAATAATTTAATGCAGTGGTACGGAGTGTACTATTATATAGGTCAAAAACATGGAAACTAAAAAAAACTGCAGAATAAAAAACCAAATAGTTACCAAAACAGATGCTTAAGAAGCATTCTAAAAATATTGTCTCAACCCACATCAAATTCAAGCCTCACAAAACCAGATTAAACCAAACAGAAACCAATCACCCTTAATATGAAAAGAAAATGATTAAAAAAAGGAGACAGACCTATGCCAACATGGAGGAGACAAGTAGAAGAAAAAAAGCAGGTGGGATGAACTAGCTGGTTTCAGGTAATATCCTGCGATGCTAACTGAATGAGTTGGCACAGGAAATTAAGGGCTTTATGTGCCACTGGCCATAAAAAAGAGGATAATTTACTACTGTATAAGATTTCATTATTGATATCTGACTATATTAATGCATTTGATTGTTAATATATTTGATTGTTGGTATTGTTATTAATATATCCGATTATTGATATAAAATTAAAATTCAATTTAAATCTCAATTGAAATAAATGAAATAAAATTATGAAAAATGTTTACACATCACATTACATTTTATTACACATCACATTAAATGTTTACACATCACACCCTTTCTATTTCTACTTCTTTTTTTTTGAGCAATGAAAAAAATATAATAATGATAATATGTAGTAATGAAATAATATTAAAAAAATAAACAGACACAGTATAAAAATTAATGCTGCAATAGTATACAATTGATACTCAATAATAAATAAATCTATGAAATATCCCTATAATATTGTATAAAATAACTTCTGTTTCGTACCAATGATTTTCCTTTTACAGATAAATTTTAACAATTAAACACCTGAACAAGCACACAAAAAAGGTGATTACACTAATAAATACATAATTAATAATTAAACTTAAAAAATGAAATACCTCTTCAGCTGCAAATTTTAGAACAGCAGTAAATGGTGTATTCTCTGGTACACTTAGACTAAAAAGAATAAAAAAAAACATTTTAGTTATGATGCTTTTTTTATTTTCAGATCAAAAGAAAGAATGATATTTATTGTTTACAATGTACTGTAATGCTATACAGTCCATGCTCTTTATCAATCTTCTTCAAGAGGGAAATCATGGTAAAACCTTACCCTGGTACTGGGGCTTTTTTAGTTTTATTTCTGACTTTTATTTTCCCTTTGTTGTTGACAACCTTACATTTCATATTTTAAACCGTTTTTGCTTTTTCTGATTCATGCCTGGAAAGTCATAAGGATGGGCGTCTATTTTTAATCGTCTGAAGCTTTTATTTTCGTATGCATAATATTGAAGCTAATGAAGTTTTCAATCTAGTAAAATCTTACTTCTTCAGTTTCTTAGGATTATTTTTTTAACAGAGGCCTATATTTATAATGCCAATTACTTGGACAACAGAGATGATTAAATTGAGTGTATATGGTATAATTATATCTTTCAAAGTTTTACTCACTTTGATATTCTATTTAACAATGTAGCTAATATAGTAATCTTTGCTATCATCTTAAATAACACTAGAGATTATTGGTTTAGCATCAAAGTTGCAGTTTAAAAGGTTTCTCAAGATAATTAAGAGATATTAGGTTTCTCAAGAAACTGCAACAAATTTCTAATGCTCGTGATGCTCTGTGAATAAAATATGCAGAGTTGGGTTTTTGACATCAAAATCTGACTTTTGAGATGGCACACCAAAAAAATGCCAAAACGGTGGGGCAGGTTTTTCATTTTGACATATAAAGATAATTGCTTGAACATAATTGATTCAGCACCTGTAATTTTTTATGTATGTTTATTTACATATACTTCATTTTTTATAATAGCTAATAATTATATTTACACCAAAATTTTGGGTTCTTGTCTTTTGTCAAATAGCATTGACATTTGGATTTTTGACATGACACATAAAACCATGGTTAAAACTGAAAAAAAAACCGTCGATTGTCAAAAACTTGCCAACCTTGAAAATATGTCAATCCAGTGGCATTGCTAGTGAAATTATACTCTAACTTATATTGGAAATTTATTTTTTTTACTTTAGTCTAGTAATGTCACAGCCCATTGCTAGAGAGAACACTCATCACTAGATGGCGCAGTCATCTAGTGAAACGTCAAACTTTGTAATATTTCTTATTTTATATTGTTAAAATGTTCTGAGTAAATCATTTAAATTTTAATTTTAAATGTAATTCCAATAAATTAATTTTCATTAAAAATACACATGAAAGTGAGAACTTGTAGAAGAATTTCATAAAACTAAAGTAAAACCTTCGCCTGAAAGCCTTTGTAGTCTTATGTAACTTTTCCCCCGGCTCTTAAATTGTTCTCAGTATTAATTTATAAACCACTTTTAGCCGGTGAACCCAAAGTTCTGATTCTCTGCATAAGATGATAATTAAAACATACATAGTTCTTTAGTAACTGTTTTATAGGTTTTTTAAGGAAATAAAAAGAGAGATAAATGAATAAAATTAAAATACAGTAAAGAAACAAAAATATATACACTAAAAATGCAAACACTTATGCTAATGAAAAATGTTTTAGCAATTCATAAAAATATTTTGGTATGGGGCTCAATTAGAAAAACAATGAGCTATCACTGTAAAGGATCTGGGTTATCCTCAATAAGAACTTTTAACCATTCAAGATTAACTTTATTCAGAAAACAGGGGGGGGGGAATTAATAAACTAAAATTAACAAACAAATATATAGGTATCTCTTTTAAAAAAGAAAAAATCATGAGCTCCTTTTGTTTTATGTGATCTACTTAAGTTACATTATGTTTAGTCGTACAAAAACTGTACAATTCAGAAACTTTAAATTACATAGCTGTGTAGAAAATTTTAATTGTAGTAGGATGGAATAAACATTAACATTTAATTTTAATACCCATTGTTACTGAAAATACTCATTGTGTGATGAATCCTATATTCTTAAGTTTACATATTTTCTTCTAATTACAGTTGTTTAATCTTTAAAAGATGGGTAATAGTTCACTTGTAACATAATTAATAAATTAACAAAATTTCTTAAACAAAATTACAATAATAATATATTTTATTAAAAAATGATCACATATTTTTTTAAAAAATCATCGACTCTTGACAATTTGCTGGTATAACTCATGATCCAGAATAGCAGTTGCTATCATGCACTGTAGGGAAAAAATTCAGGGGGGGGAAAGTAAAATAAATACTAGCAAGCCGGTTAAAAAGCAAAACGTGTAAAAAGTGGAACCTCCTATTGTACACTAAAATTGTAAATGATTACGATAATGCCAACAGTAATTTACAAAAATATTTTTTATTTTTTGTATTATGTTTAGAACAGTGGGTACTTTACATCATCAAGGAATGACTAAATTTAAAAAACAAAAGGGGTGAGATTAATGAATTAAAATCAGTAAAACTACAAATATATGCAAAGGCTTATGCTAATGCCTTAGAATTTCATTAAAATATTTTGGTATCATATTCAGTTCTGATTAGTTATCATCTGCACCTGTTTTAGAGAATTTTTTTTTCTTTGCCAAGAATGACGATATTAAAAGCCAATGTTGATTGTACTGGCACATATAGACTTGCACTTGTCCTTTGAAAAATTATTAATTTAAAAAGTAATAACCTGGAATGCACCATCGTTTTTAACTTCATTATTTAGTAAAACTCTAGAGATTTAAATAATGAGGTCTTTCAAATTTATTGACTAGCACAATTTATTCACTAGCACATGAGATCTTTCAAATTTATTGACACTTTCTCATGTATCAAATTTAGAAACTAGTTTCAAGCAAATTATATACGCTACTTAAATTAAATACTTACACTTTGAAAGGTAACTTCGGATCAGATGTCAAAGTTATTTTGAATGTAACTTTAGACCTAAAAAAAAAAATTGGTAATTAACCAAAATTTTATGTAATTGAACAAATGTAAAAATTTAATTATTATTCCATAAATATATAAATAGAAAAAATTGTAAAAGGTGTTGAGCTTTCAAACTACTGGCACAAAAAATGAGAAGAAATTGAATGCAAAAAAAAAACAATTACGCCAAGCACGCATAAAAGAAATCAATTAGTGGAGTGCTAGGTTGTCTAACTATTTTTAATTACAACTATTTCTAATCACAAAATACTCACATGGCAAGAAATATAACTTCAAGTAACTGCTTCTAAAATGATTTCCTGAAAAAAAAAGGAGACTTTAAACAACGAGAAAACTTATGTGAGACATTATTACGTAAAAAAAGCAATAGGGAAATAAATACTTAATATATACAATTCTAACAATATATATATATTTATACATTTTTGTTTCGTTACAATAAAAACAAATGAACATGAACTACAAAAATCGTAAATGATGGCAATATGTGAGAAGCACAATGACTAAAAAAAATACTACTATAAAACAATAATATAAGAAATAGAAAAAAAATCAAACTAAATAGTCTAAAATGATTTATTAAATACATAAAAAAAACTCTAATTCATAAAAATTGACAATACCAGAAAACCACGTCAGTGAAAATGGAACTAGATCTATCAATGAAAACAATCAACCATCAAGATCAACAATCATAAGAAACTACAAATACAGTTAAAAAGGCAAAACAGAAAGAAGAAAAACATTTTTGCTTCATTTTACGGATTATTCTCACTGTACACTGTGATTTGAGATCCTGATTGGTGATATAAATTCTCAAAATTTTGCTAAAAATAAAAACTCAGTAATTAGCTTTTTATTTGCATAAAGTGTGAGCGAGCTCTTAAAGAAATTGAAGATGCGACATGAGTAGCTGATTAGCAAGTTTTTAGCAGATCAGTTCTTGTTTATACAGATCAAAATTTAGTATTTCACCATCCAGTTCGTCACAACTCTGGATTTTAATACTAGGTATACAGTGTAAACGGTCCTTAAAGTAGAAGATTTCGAAAGGACCATTCTCGCTGATTGGGATTTTTTTTTAAACGAATGAGAGTCAGCTGATTAGTAAAAATTATGGAAGAATCTGAAAAAGATGGAAGAATCTGTGTGGGCGGACTGATACCGTTCAAAGATCTTTGGGAAGTTATGTAATATTCCGCTAAACACCTTTTTCCCTAAATTTTTCACCACCGAAAGAGAACCTCATTGGCGATCATTTTGGGGATACATATCTTCCGCCAATTCGGTTCCGATTCGCAAGCAAAAAAAATTGCAAGCTATGATCCTTATTACCCTACGTGTGGTCTTATCACCCTCTGAGCATTCACCCACCTTCTAGCATCCAACCATAGGCTTCAGAAGGTCCATCCTAAAAATTCCCTAGCCTAGCCTGAAAATATTTAATTTTAAGAATGTAAGCTATGAATAATTTAAAAAAAAATTTTTTTTCCTGCAACAGAATTATTAAACTTCTTTTTTTTTTCTAGGTAATAATTAAGAACAGCAGAAAAATTTTTCCCTTACAAGTTTATCCTCTTAGCTGGGAACATTGGCGATCGAAATGGGCTGCAGGTGGCGTAGAGCAGAACTCTCTTCCTATGGCAACACTTCACATGCTTTCACCATTAGCGTGTGGAAAGTCATAGAGGAAGGAAGTATGTTAGTTTCTCTCTCGATTTTCATATAGATTAAAATCTTTTAATTTGGAAAACTATATGGAACTGAAAACTACATTAAACATAGTTCTAAGGAACAGTATCACGGAAATTTTAAAAAATTGTTTTATTAAATAAAAGGGAAAAATATTAAAAAAAGGGAAAATAGCGTAGTACATTCCTATACAACTGAAAAGAGGAGGAGAGGGAAGGAAGAAGGGCTGAAGGCATGAAACCGATCACTCCCCAGATGGCGTATTCGAGTGTTGCGATCGCCAATAAATTGAAATTATCTTCATACTCTCTATTTTCAAATAGAAACTTATGACGTATTACCTTCAATGAAACTAGTTCGTACCCCTCCCCGACCTTTAGAAACAAATTTCCGTTTCCCAGCAAAAAAATGGGTTTCCTTTTTCATATGTTCTCGTCCCAAAATATTTAGCGACGTTAGAATATGTCGATTGTTTATTTCTATGAAATTTCGTGTTTTCTCATTTGATTTAAATTACTGTCAACAGCAGCGTTTGAGGGCGTCATTTGGCGGACACTTTTAATGACTTTTTTTTTTACATAATATTTCGGTTTAAAGGAGAACTTTGATATTAATATCAAGTCAAAGGATAGGTGTTAAAATTTCTAAAAACATATTGATATGCTAAAATATATTTATGAAATTATTTTATTTAGTTTACGTCACTCTATATGTTAGCATAGTTGTCGCTAAAATTGATGATGATGCAAATATAATATGAGGCGGGTAAAAAAATTCTGTGTAGCCTGCATTTAATGTCTAATTTGTCCTACTTCAGTTATTTGCATTTTATTCCTTTGTTTTCTAATTATTATTAATAACTGCGCTTTAGGGGGATCCTTTCTCAGACACTTCAATGATTTTTTATAATTTTTAGGTTAAGAAGGGAACTTTTATACTAAAATCAAGCCAAAGTATATGTGTCAATATTTCTAAAAACATATACATATGCTTAAAAATATTTATGAAACGTTTTTAAAAATAAATATTTTGTCCTTGTTGTACTATATAGTTAGCACATGGGTTGCTTAAATCGATGATGATGCAACTATGATATGGGGCGGAGGGATACATTCGGTGTATACATTTATACAGTAGTATACATTTTATGTATACTACTGTCTATTTCTTTTATTGGTATTGCTCTCATTTGTTTTTTAATTATTATTAACAGCTACATATGAGGGGGTCATAAAGACGGACTCTTTAATGATTTTCCTATAATTTTCTGGTTTAAAACAGAACTTTGATATTAATATCAAGTCAAAGAATAGTCTAAATATTCTAAAAACATATACATATGACCAAAAAGGTTATAAAACATTTTAAGAAATTTTTTATTCTGTCTTTGCCTCTTAGTAAGCTCAGATTTTGCTAAATTCGATTATGATGATTGAAATAAGATGTGATTTGAATTATACGATTCGCTGTAGCCTACATCTAAAGTATACTATTGTCTATTTAGGTTATAGGAATTACTCTCCTTTGTTTTCTAATTATTATTAATAACTGCGTTTTAGGGGGTTATTTCCCGGACATTTTAATGAATTTTTATAATTTTTTTGTTTAAAAAAGATTTTTGATATTAATACCAATTCATTGTATAGGTTACATATGCTAAGAAATATTTATAAAACAATTTAAAAATTTTTTTTATTTAGTACTCGTCCTCTATATAGTTAGCACAGATGTCGCTAAAATCGACGATGATGCGATTATGATATGAGACTGGGTAACAAAAATTTTTGTAGCCTAGATTTCAGGTATACTAGATTTATGTCTCTATTGCTGTTATAGACCGATGTTTTCAAATTATTATTAATAGGTACGTTTGAAGAGGTTAGTTAGCGGACACTTTAATGACTTTTGCTAATTTTTTTGCTCAAAAGATAACTTTGATATTAATATCAAGTCAAAGGATAGGTGTTAAAATTTTCAAAACATATACATATGATAAAATGTATTTATAAAATATTTATAAAATCATTTTATTTTGTTTTTGTTACTCTATATAGTTAGCACAGTTGTCGCTAAAATCAATGATGAGGAAATTATTAAAGGAGGCGGATAAAATTTTTTTTGTATGTCCTACATTTAGTTTACAATACGTTCTACTTCGGTTACAGGCATTTTTCTAATTATTATTAATAGCTGCAATTTAGGGGGCGCTTTGGAAAGAGACTTAAATTATATTTAATAATTTTTATGTATAAATTAGATGTTTGATAATAATATCAAGTCAAAGGATATGAGTCAAAATTTCGACCAAAAGTAACAAAAAAAAGGGGGGAAAGAACGCAAGTTATGAAAAAAGAACGCATTGCTAGTTATAAATCTTAACATTTATAGCGAAATTCTTAAAAATTGAAAATTTGCTTAATAAAGAGCAATAATAACCATTACCTATTTGAATTGTTAAAAGTGTCATCATCCAGTAAAATTACTTGTCATTTATTTCTTTTTATTGAGTCACACAATCTGTATTCACTTGGTAAAATTTTATTTTTCTCAAGCTCAGATGCTTATTTTTTTTTAAAAAAATTTAAGTAATCGTCCATTACGTTATGATTAACATATGTATTAACAAAATGAATAAAGCTGATAATGAATAAACAGGGGCTCGCGCTAAGGATTCAAAATTATTAGCCAGTAAATAAGCCAATTATAAAAAGTATTCGCCAATTTTCGAAAGTCTTCGCCAAATGCAAATTTTAGCAATTTTTTATGATTAATTTTTTTTCTCGTAGAAAACTATGTTACGATAGTTTGTTTCAGGCTTATATAATTTGGATCCAATTCTAATTGGTTTAGCGGTGCATCTACTAAAAATCACTGAAATCAAACAAAAAACACTAATTTGTTTAGAGAAATCCATTTTGACTTAATTTTAATTTCTTTCCAGTGGAATAAATGATTCGCCAATACAAAATTTTTTTCCCTAAATTAACGATTTGATCGCATTTGGCGAGGTGGCGAAGCTCAGCGCGGTCCCAGAATAAATAACTGATAATAGATATTAAACGAATAAATTACATAAAAACATAAGAATCGTAGATTTTGAAAACAAAATATTCCAGGTCTTTGGGGAAAGTATTGACGTTTAACGGAAAGCAAACATAGAATGAGAAGCAATTGCGAGCTTTCGCGAGTATAACTTCCTAAAAAATAAATTTAAAATATGAATTTGAAGTCTGAGGACTTCGCATCCTGCTTGCCATCGCTCTACAACTTCCAACGCTCATTTCAGCTCGAGCCTTGTTACACGTCTTAGAATTTATTCATAAAATCCTTTAAACATGACATTGATTATATTAAAGGCTACTACCGATAAAGTGGCGAGAAATCAAGCAAAATGGAGTGAAATGATATTAATTTATAAAAAATGTGCGATTTTATTAATTGCTTTATCCAAAACTAGATAAATATTTAAACAATGTAAGAAGTATTATTCTTATACGGACGTAAGAGTCCGTGGTGCTGCAAAAGACGATGATTCTATTACTATAATTGCATTAAAATTTTATTATTCAGTTTTCACTAAACTAAATTTCACGGTGGAAAAAAAAATGTGTCGTAAAATATGTAAAATAAAAATATTTGCCCCCTGCTCGCTGTAGCTCACCGATCCTCAGAACTGCTTGTGCAGTTTTTTCCAGATCACTTTGATCGTTCATTTCCTCGGTCCAAATTTTAAAATAACATACAAATATTAAAAAATTCAAGATAAACACCAAAAAGAAAAATAGAGTTGTTTCGAATTCTTTTTCATCCATTTGTTCCTTTAACGTTTTTTTGGGCATTAATAAAGTTTAAAATTTACAATACAAATCCTGCAAGCAAATAAAATTAAAGACTACGCAAGTTTAGTATAAAATAAAAATTCGAATCGAAAAGCCATAATAGAACCGAAAAGTCAATTCCAAAAGTTTTAAAAGAATAATTTGCTCTTTTAACTTGTACCTGGTAGTAAACGTTTGAATTATCAAATATAACCTGAAAGAAAATACGTATATATCTAATTAGCATAAGTAAAAATTTAAAAATTCGAATCGTAGACATTTGAATTGAAAAATAATTCTTTGTAAATGAATATTATCATCGAAAGAAGGTCTGACAGGCAGGATAAAATACAAATATATTGGAGGTTTTGTTCTCTTCAAGATGCGATACAAAAGGACATTGATGTATACACGTCTTTTATGATGTCTTGCAGTATTTTGTTCCACAGTTGCTGTAAACACGACCCTACTTTAAGTAAACTCGGAGGATGTCCAACTTGTAGACAAAAATTATGTCGATTTGTCCGATCAATAACAAATCTGGGGATCGACAGAAGGGTGATAATGTAGCAGAGGTGATTCTGTGGTATATTTGCTGTTTGTGGTCGACCATTCTCTTGGATCCAGAGACCCCTGCAATGAATAGATGCACATGTGGTAAAAAGATGTCACAAATGCAGCTGTGTTATCTTGGTTCCGTGGATCAATACTAGGGGTTATCGCGTGTTGTATGCGGTGTCAACCCATACCACCATCACATCAGCAGCGGTGTGCTGTTATACAGTATACGCAAGATCTCCAAAGACGTGCACGATTGTCATCACTGCCCGAATTGAATCTTGAATCTCCGTTGTAGACTACGTCATTCCATTCGGTTGCAGTCCAAAGTTGCGGAAACACGACACCATTCCATATGGTGGCAAGGGTAAGTAGATGTCAATCCAGCCTGGTACAGCACATTATTCCTACAGTTCGTGTAATGGTATTGGTTGGGATTGCCATTGAAAGTGACACAGATTCTATCCTAGCATTAATCCACGGAGCCATAACTGCCTAGAGGTACGTTTGCGATATCCTTCGCACACATGTGTTTTTACTCATGGCAGATCTCCCAAGAGCCATTTTTTTCACAAATCAATGCTCATCTAGCCAAAAAAAAAAAAAAAAAANAAAAAAAAAAAAAAAAAAAAAATTGTCACAGAACTGTTTCTGCCATAATACCTCCCTTTTCTGGTTTACTCTATCCCGAGATTTTTTAATCACTTTCTTACGTAGCTTCTCTCGCCAATCTTTACTTCTCTTACCAGTTTCTGAATTCATCTCTAACTAGATAGTTTCTAGATAGATAGTTTACTAGATAGCTTCTCTAGTTGGATTCTTCTCCGCCATTACTTTTGCATACCCACTTTAACTTCTTACTTCTTTGACACTTAAGTAGTATTAACTCTTTTACCATTTTTCTCAAAGCTTCCTTCCTCCAGCGTGGTGAAATTTTTAGCTGGCCAGTATATTATACATCTTTTTTCCCCGCCGGCATTTTTATATTTTCTGATTCATTATCTACAAATACTTCAACAGCTTTATATCCTTAAAACCAACTAGTAACCCCTTAACACTTTCCTTATTTTGAACTAACATATTCGATACTCCATCATTGATTAGTGCAGCAACTGGTTCTTACCAGATCTTAGATTTTTTATTACTATTATTTTTTTTTAAAGTTCCTGTGCTAAATTCAGCACTAATTTTGACATTATCTTTATTCCGACTTGCATCAGCGGATACATTGTCTCAAACTTGATTTTTCTGAAACCAGATATTAATTTTTTAGCAAGGCTATTTTCAATTAGGTTAACTTTTTATAGTAATTTAAGAAAAAAAATTTTTTTTAAAAAATCTGCTCCTTTTGAGCCTCTGGTGATCTCGTAACATGTTTTAATAATAATCGTTTTCGGTATAACGAATTTTTTAATTTTCCTGTATTTATGCATGCTTTAGCCATAAATAAACTTTTGACAAGGTGATGTTACGTTTTTTTCTTATCCCTTTTACCAATTTGAACAAATATTTCCTTTAGTTCATCCGCGTCAATCACATTTCTGCACCTATCGTCCTTTCCCAATCTAGTACTAACTAAGTTATTTTTAATTTTTCTTGACACCAAATGTTTAATTTTATGAGATGAAACAATATCTCTTGATACTTTTTTTGGTAATCTCTTTTATTCTTTGTTTTTGATCTACAACTCTTTTGTATTATCGGTACTGAGATTCTGGGCTTTGATTACTGGAATACTTAGTACATTTTCTCCTGCTTTCATTTGTTCATCAGAAAGATTCGTCGTACTTTTATGATAGTTTTCTTTCTCACCACATCTACTTTGGTATTCCTTTGTTTCATAAGCTCACAGACAAAATTTCCAGATATGCCCTTTTTCACTCCCAGAAAAGCATATTTTATGGGATCAAAAGTTCTAATGTGGCCTGTTCAATAAACTTTGGCGTGATCTCTCCATTTACTACCGAATTTCTGCTCGTTGGCGCTTATTTCCGCTTTATTTCGTAACTTAGCATATTCAGTACGGTCCGAATCATTATTCTTTTCCACCATAAGTAATCTAATAAGTAATCAATGGTGGCAATCTCTCTCTGAATGGTGGCAATCTCTCTCTGAATGGTGGTAATCTCTCTCTCAACGGTGGCAATTATCTCTCTAATTTTCTTACATTTGATGTCTTTCTTTTGCCGGTTTTCTCAGTATAACTTCCATTTCTGATTGCATTTCAATCTAACTACGTTTGATCTCTTCTTCTTAATACTTTTTCTTAATTTCTCATTTGGTTTCTATTTCTTCTCGAAAGGCTATTTTTCGAAGGCTTTGTTGTCGCATGAAATAATGCTTTATAATGAATAATATGCCATTTTCGTAACTGATGTGAGTTTTCTACAGTTACACATGACTATAAGGTCAAGTTTAAGCTATCTGTAGTCAACGTCCTCTGTATTTATTCTGAAAATGGCGCAAAACATCAATATGGAGAAAAGTTAGTTTCAATAAAATGAAAAGCGTTTGTGGTCTCCATTTTTAATATTTTAGAACTTTCTCCAATGCTGCATTACAAGGGGTCATGAAAATTTGCAAAAAAAAGTACATAAATCAATAACAAATAAATAAAAAAATAAGACATTGATTATGATAATTTTCATCTAGTTGGAAAAATTTCGCCAAATTGGTGATTTTAAAATGTTTTAATAATTTTTAAAATACTTCAATTATTAGTAAATTTGCAAGTTTCTAAAAAAAATTATAGTTAAATATATGTGCTTAGATACCAAATATATAAGTCTAATCGTATCTCTTCAATATCTTTACCAATTATTATTATAATTTTTTTTTTTTTAATTTCTCTCTGATTTTATAAATGAATTCATTACTAATCGCAACGTGAAAGAAAATAAATACTCCTTAGGTTCAAGTTCAAAAATAAAAATTCAAATGGATGGAAAAATGATACTCAAATTGAAAAATTTTTAAAGGTGAATTTATTTTTCGAATTTTTACCCGGTTGTAAATACGCTTGTGGGGTTATGAAGGATGAAGGATAAATACAAACCGATTCGATAAATAGGTCAAAATGTTTTAACGCAGAATTATTAGTTCTTTAATATTATCAGGTTTTTTCAATGAAATCGCCAGATTTTAATTTCAATAACACATGAAGAAATTGAGAATACTATCAGAAATATTATGGCTGTTTATTCTAATTATAGCAGGAGTAGAGCTAAAATAAAACCAGAAAGTTAAAAAGAAAGAAACGGATTTTTTAAGGTGATGCAACAACTTTTTTTTTAATTTTAATTTTTTTTTTCGACTGCTTGACAAGTTTTAAATCCCTTTTTGTAAATGTTTTCAAAAACTCAAAATACTTGAAAAGATGTCGTTTATGATTTTACAAAATTCCTTACTATTGTAAAAACTACGTTAGATTAAAATTTAAACGCGTTTTTTTGTATACTACAGTATCGAAAAATCGATAAAAAGTTTACTTACTATACATGGATGTTACAAAAAAACTACAGATGCTTTTTAAAACTTTTGTATCAAATTGTATTTTATCAAACAATATATTTTAACTATTTTTTTAAATTATTCAAAAATTGAAGCTTTCTTAATTTTCTAAAAAAAAAAAATAATAATAATTAATGCAGATTGAAAAATTGGAATTCTAAAATAATTTTTAACCTACCTAAAAATTATTTTAGAATTGTCTTGTCGAAATAGTGAATCATTTTTCAAAATAATCCTGCCGAAAAATGATTCACTGTTAAACTAATCTTATCGCTTCTGAAACTTTTAAACTTTCTTTCAATGCTTGTATAACTAGAAAACACGAGTCTTCCAAAAAAGAGAACTCGTCTGGTTTGCCACATGACACTCTTCTTTCTCCGCCAAAATCGCCGAATAAGAGGGAGCACGTGACTGTTGTGACTCTGATGGGAAATATGGGCCTGCTCCATTTGTATTTCAGCTCTATGTCCTTAAACGGGGAAATAAAATTAATAAACTATTAAATTATAAATTAAAAAAATTTAGTTAAAAGAGTTAAATTTCACGCCTCTGGAAAATTCAACGAAGTTTAAACTCAAATTAAACCAGTTTAAAAAAATCACCAAAAATGTTTTTTTTTTAAAAATAAATAAATAAAGTATTGCTTTAACGTCTTAACTTTATTTTATAATGCCCGGTAATTGCAATTAATGTTTCAAATAAAATTTCAAGAACAAACTTTGGCGATCCGGGCATTGTTGCAACATCATTTTTTGACAGTTTTTTTTTATTTGCTTCAAGTATGAAGTAATAAAGCTGTAATTTTTTCACTGTTATTTTAATAAAAAAAAGTCTGGTACTTCGCAAACATACCCTTTAACAAGAATTCCTTTTTAATTCTTAATGCTACTTTAACTTTCCATATTTAATTAAAACATAACGAATATCACTGTTAATAACATTTGTTTGTATTTTTTTTCCCTTTTAAATTTAAATCTCGGTTTACTTTCTATTATTTTTTATGGACCTCGCTTCGCCATAGAATCTTTTTATTCACTTCCGATGTGTTATTCCAATAAATATCCCATGTTTAATGAGGAAAGAACGGGAGAAACATGATTTTTATTATCCAGTTCTACGTTTCCCTTTCTGAGGAAAAGTGCGCCAACAGCTCCTCCACTTCATTTAGTCCAGAGAACAATGCAAATGGTAAATAGTGAGTTACACCACTTTGATTGCCAATCTTGGCAATTAACACAGTAGTGTATGAGGGGAAAAAACGGGGGAAAGAAGAAAGAAAATTTCAACCGCTTTTAATACATGGGAAGGGGGGAATTCAGTTGAATTAATTCGCTGTCAGGGCCATTCGGCTTACAATACTCGTTCCGCAATAGAAGATGTTACTCTAAAGTGAAATTATGTCCGTAGTTATTAATATTATTATCGCAGGCAACGGCAATAAAAGCAGGTTTCAACTCGCTAAGAAGTTATTCGGCTGGGACAATAAAAATATATTTTGCTTGTCTACGGTTTGGCGAGCTATTTCAATTAAACAAAGCATTAAAACGGGCTTCATCTCTTTCTACCCTCCTTTAGTTAACTCTAGCGGCAACTTTTATTTCGCCAACCCACCGCCTCTTGGCCTCTTTCTTTTGTTTGTTGTTATCGTCTTTATTTGTTTGTGTGGTGTAGCTAGATCGGGTAGCGGGGGGTAAGCGCGTAAGCAGAACAAAATGCATATTAATTACAATCAAAAATAAATTACCCAGGCTGAAAGAAAATTTATAGATCGCAATTGCTTGCCTTAGCGCCCCCACACCCGTTTGCTCTTAGGACTTGAGTAAGAGTGGGTGGGAGGGTGTGTGCCTGCATGTATAAATAAAAGCGGCAGAGCGTTCCAGGCGGAAATGATGTATGAGGCTATTTCTGACGTGGAAAAATAATGAAGTTTATCAACAATTTTAGCTATTTTAATTGAAGCGTAGCACATAGGGGTTCGCTGTGCATGCGCGCTAAGATATAAAGAGTCGAGTTAGGTTTTACCATAAATCACGGAATAGACTCGAAAAATACGAATTCCTGCGGGAAGGTTTAATTTTAAAACAAATAATAATTTCGTTGAGCTTGCATGTTTTCTCGCGATTTCTCGCGTGCTGATACGAGATCCAGTTGCACTGCAGCCTCCCCCCTTTTTTGTGGAAAAAAATTGCAAGAATAATATGATCGCGGGGGGCTTAGCGAAAGACTCCGAAACTTTTCCGTTTTACAAGATTTTCGGAGATAACATAACGGAAGAAAAGTTATGACACCGTCTCTTGTTGAAAATGATATTTTATAATTTTGAGAAATATTTTAAAACATTCGGTTTGTTTTTGATCAAGATGAAACGCTCGTGATAATCTTGATTTTGTAATAATTTGTTCTTTTGTTGCATAAATTTCCTTGAAAGGAATAGATACGAATGATTTATAGAGCTTTGCGTTATTTGGAAAATTCAAGTTAATTAGGTTGCTATGTGAGATTCTTTATTATTGTCTATTTTGTTTTGACTTTTACGAAAAATGTTTAAAGAGAAGTCTGTATTGAGCAAATTATACTGAATTTATTTTAATTCAGTAACATAAAACTCACACGTTCTAAAACATTTATGTGAAACTCGAAAAAAAGCATAACAGGCTTAATCCTTTGACATAGAATATTTATCAAACGTGTTTTTCATATTTCTTTATTATTTAATATTAATTTAGGTCCAAATAAATGAATATTATTTTTGGCATTTTAATAATTTATGGTTCTGAAGTACAGCATAAAACATCGGCTTCTTTTTTGCATTAAGGGTAAAATCTTTCAAACACTGCTGCTAAAAGATCAATTTTTTATATTTTCACTTATTTGCATTGAGTTAGATTAAGATAAAGTTATTCATCACTGAAATTTCTTTCATTTTTAAAATCAATTATTAATAAATGTTTAAATGCGAAGAAATTTTTTTTCAAACTACTTTTACTACATGCGTCAAACGGTCAATCAGTAAACGGTAAATTTTTAATTTCCTTTTTCGGTGTTTTATTTATATTTTTCCTTGTATTTAACAAAGTTTTGGAGATAAAATGTAATTTGACAGCAATATAGAGAAGAAAAGATAAAAAAAAAAAGAGGGGATTGCTTGATCCTATCAAAAGAAAAAAGTTGGGATAATTTTTAGAATTTTAGAAAATATCTTCTTCATAAAGCTATGAAATCCCACGACTACACATTTGTCTGTTTTTAAATTTTTTTAAAATCAATTTTATTACAATTTAAAAAAATAAAAACAGAATTGGATAAATTTACATTTTTTTACTCAAATAAAAAAAAAGAAAGATATTTAACAAAAATCTAAAAAAAGGTAAATGTATAATACTGATCTACAAAGAAAAGTATTTCCGCACTAGTCTTCTGAGTCAGGGGGTTAAGTGGGTCATACCCCAAAATTGCCTGACAATGTAGCAATCCTTGCGCACCGGCTGCTTTTACTACACAGACAAGCTGGTGCCCATTCATCTGAAGCTGCGTGGGCTTTTGAAGCCACCACTTGGGATTGAACTTCAGTTCTTCATATTCACAATTCAGGCCTTAACCATTGAGACATCAAAGCATAATGCTAAACTTTCGAAAAATGCTGATTTCAGAATTGCATTAGAATAATTTTATACGAAAAAAAACAAACTTAATAGAGTATCTAAAGTTTTTCTGAACTTACATCTCAAACTGATATTAAAAGATGGTATTTTATTTTACATATTTCGAAAAATACAGTCAAATAGATTAACAACAGTTTATTTGTAGAAATTAAATAAAAAGGACTTAAAGCATATTTAGAATTTTCTCACCTTGTCTCAACCCCTTTGACAGTTGAATTCAGTAGGAAGAAAAGAAACCTTGAAAGTTGCTCCCCAATTTTAGGCAACTAAGCCAGCCGGAAGAGAGAATTTAATATTTGACTTTCATTAACTGGTGATGTGGTATATTTTAAAAAAAACAACGTATTTTTAAACTTTGATTTTTCAGGAACTATTAGACCGATATCGTTCAAATTTTGTATTTTGCCATTTAAAATTATATTTTTTAAAATGATGTAAAAACCTTATTCAATATTTTTTCGACAATTATTAAATTAAATAGTAAATATTTCTTAAAAGTTATGTATGGAATGTTTTCTAGATAAATGAATTTCATAATTGTGTGCAAAAAATTTTAATTCAATAAATTTTTCCAGTTATGGCAAACTACTCAAAAAGTATGAATATCATTCACTGGTTCAAACTTTGGACCATTCTCCATCTCCAGACCAAACTATCGGGACCATATGTTCCAGATTGTAGCTACCTCCTATGTTTTGGAGGTCAAAAATCCGAATCCGTCGGAAAAAAACATATGACAAACTCGCAACTTAAATATCGACGGTCTTAATTAATTAGCATATTTGAGGTCACCCCTTGAACAATTAAGATTTAATCCTAGAACGTGAAAATCTGATCATTAGATCAAAAGTTATTCAGGGTGGTCTGTTTATTTATTTATTTATTAATCTATTCTTGCATACTGTACATGTAATGAAAAAACTTCATAAACAAAAATAAAGATGAAGAAAATATTCACTTACTTTTTTACATTTTTAGTATTTCCGATACATTTATTCTCATTAAATAGTTCAAGATGTTGAGATAGCTTTCTAACTGAGATTTAACGATGAAATTCAGTTAGTAAGTTCAAATGGAAAAGTAAGAGTCATCTATCGACTGTTAAAGGCTGTACATACTACAGTAGTGACCACTCTGCAGTATGTATATACTACTTTACTTAAAAATAAGCACTGCTATATTCGTATCAATAATTATGTGAAACAAGATTAAAAGCCTTATTTTACCTCTTGTAAGAAACAGCAATAAATTTAAAACTGTTGGGAAAAAAATAGAAATGGTAAGATTATCAATGAAGTAAGCCATACATATAAGCATTGGCGTAGCATCGAGGTTCGCAGGGGGCGCGTGCCCTCTCAGTAATTTTCCCATCTTCAGACTGTTTTTAAATTATTACTTTTTAAAAAAAACTAAATAAACTATCTTTAATTTAACATAAAAAAATGACTTTGGATTGTTAATCAATAATGTAACGAAATAATTCTGTTTTGTGGGTAGTATCTTAAATATGCAATGCTTTTTTTTTATTATTTCCATTTTTACCAGGAATTTTTATTATTTCCATTTTTACCATTTTTCCAGGATTTTAATATTAGTTCAGTTTTCATTTTATTATTAGGTTAATTATTTGGTTTAATTTATGCACAATATAATTTTTTAATTACAATCTTTTTTTTGATTAGCATTGTGTAATAATTTCTGAAGACACTGTAACTGTGCAAAATTTTAAGTATCGCTTCAACATATTTCTGTTTAAACAACAGTTAGTGCGGCATTAAACAACATCCAACTTACTCGGAACTCTAAATTTATATTCTAATTTAGTTGAAGTATAAATTTCTGCGTTTAATTTGACAGTAAAAGTATACAATTCCCGTAACAACTCGTTGTGAGCTAAGGGAAGTAATTGAGAATAAGGCTTCAAAATTTAGTGATTGTGGCAGTGTGATCGGTATTGCGCATACGCCGCCTTTACTTCCCAGTTAAGCAGGTACCAATCGATCTGAAGTTGGAGGGGCTTAAAGCAGTCACTGGTGATAATTTGCTAAAATACTAATGTTTAATATTCTTATAACTTTTAACTAATAAGTTCAATTTCATACGAAATATTCTTTTTCCATTGCTGCTTATTTTTGAAAGTAACGCACGAGGTTTCGGTACATTTCAATAGAATGTGTTCTAAACTATTTTACTTGATTATCAAATAGCTTTTAAGGACCTTGCACCGGACTTGAAGACCAGATTACCCTAAATGCTTAAAAATATTAAAAAATGGCACATTATTGCACATAGAAAAAAAAAAGATGTTTTTTTCTTCAGATTTTAAAGGAATTTCACATCAAAGAATTACACTTTTAAATAATAAATAATGTTCATTATGATGGATCTGATTTTCTCATTATCTTCCGGGTAATGGTTAAAAACGAATTAAATCCTTAAAACATTCATATGTTTTGGGCAATGTGGAAAAAACGATCATATCACTAATTACAAGTCTAGACTAAGTTTATTTATACTATTTATTTATACTATTTATTCATAAAAAATATTTTTTTGGGACAATTAAGAATGCAGTAGGTTTTGTACTATTTTTTTAAATCTAAACTATGTTTGAAAATTAAAATGAAGCATAATTACTAAGAGAATAAATTCATAATATTTATTTTAAGGGGTGTATCTTAGAAAATATTTTTGAAACCTAGAACGTTAAAAAATCAATACGATAAATTTTTTAAATAATTATTTATTTAAAAATACATTGAAAAATCGAGGAATATCGATTTTTTTTATTATCGTTCCTTGAAATAAGACTGTAGAGCGTACCAAAAAAAAAAAAAAAAAAAAAAAAAAAAAGGAAAAAATAAAAAATAAAAAACGTATTAACTTGAATAATTTTTGATCTAATGACCGGATCTTCACGTTTTGGGACTCAACTTTGCTAATTAATTAGTGCGGAAAATATTTCAAGTTACAAAATCAGACATAGAAACGCACTTTCTTTAAATAAACATTACTTTTTTATGATGGATTTGGATTTCTGGCTCCCATAATATAGGATGTAGCCGCAATTTGGGAAATATGGGACCCATAGTTTGGCCAGGAGAGCGATCAAAAGTGTGAACCCCTTAATGTTAATTTAACTTTTTGCACATTTCGCCATACCTCGAGAACTTCTTAAGGGAAATAAAAAAATTTTTGCACGCTACTATAAAATTTGTTTACACAGAGATAATTCCATGCAAAAACTAAGCACTTTTGAGGTTATCCCCTTGTACCATTAAAATTGAGTACTAGAATGTGAAGATCCGATCTTTAGATCAAAAGTTATTTTGGGTTGTTAGTATATAGTTTGATTTTAAAGAAAATAAAATAACAAACTCAAATTTGTCACGGTTTCACAATGTACTCTGAATACATTACAGAATCCGCCATGTTCCACGAAAGTTTTTAATAGAAAGTTTTTAATGAAAGTTTTTAAAAAAAGAAAGTTCAAGTAAAGTGAGAGTAAGAGTTTTGACTCCTCTGTTGAATGCAGAAAATTACACTTAAACTTAAAGACATTTATGCAAATTTTCGCTTCGTATTTCTTTTAGAATTTTAAGATATAAATATTCTAAAAAATAAATTTAAAAAAAAATAAAAACTCGCCCCCCCCCCCAAAAAAAAAAAAAAATTCATTCACGATGCGTATGCATACAAGCACAGTTTGAAACTTTGTTCAAAAGTTTATTGGAGGTTCAACCTACAATTATAAATTTAAAGGTTTAAATTACGAAATAATATAAATTTAAGATAAAATGATCTCAAATACAACAAAAGAATGATAGACTAACCTTTTCAACGCCGACAGCAATAAAATACGTACTCTAAAACTTCACTAAAATTTGCAACTGATGGCATGAATGTTAAAAATTTAGGTAACTCAAAACGTCAAAACAGTGTTGCTAAAATTACATCCGAAACTTTCCTAGCCAAATGTCTTTAGATACCCCTAGGGGATTTAATTGTTTTATACGTTTTTACTCTGAATTAAATGAAACCAAACCCAAGGCTACAGAACTAATGATTTCGAAATGATGTTGGTTATATGAATAAAAGTATTATTTTTATCTTCTACCGTTCTTTACGCATGAAATCTTCATGAATTTTAAACTACGGATATGATCGACTTGATTTTACTCTCTTTCGATCAACGTTAAGAAAAAGTAAGAAGTACACATACATAAAACATGAAACAAAAAAAGATGGAGATGGTCAAATATCTCGAGAAATAGACATTGGATCGAATAAAAATTTAAATAGTCACATTAATTTTTTTTTTTTTTAAATTTCTAAAAGATATTCAATGATACCTAACTCGATCCTTCACCGCACCCCTGGTGGTAGGGCGGAGACAACGTTGAAATTTATAATATGAACAACTCCTATTTTTTATGGCAGATTTGACTCTTCGAAAAAAAAAAAAGTATCCCTATTTGAGCATTGGACTTATGAATTTATTTTCACAGATGGCGCTGTAACCGAGAATAATTAAACAGGGTACAATCTTGAGGCCCATTAGATGAAAAAAATAAAAATAGACATGTTAAAAATACAATATAATATACCTGAAATTTTTTAATTTCTTCATACAATTAATCTTTGTTTATAATACAGAATAAAGGCTGTTCAGTTTTTCAGGCCAATTGATTGATACCTTTAGAATCATTAAGGATGCGTGTTAATGTATTAAAATTTTAATGTATTTATCTATGATGCATTTTAATGCGTTAATCTATGATGCATTAACTCTGCATTTTTTGAAAATTACAAATAAAAGATAAAAACTCTGAGATTAAAATAACCCTGATAATGCTTTCTAGAATTAAAAAAAATATCAAATGGGACACTCTATAGGTTACTAAATACTACTATAGGTTTAATAAATTTTTACACAAGGCATTAACATTCGTCCACTTATATAAATAATAGTTATTAGATTGTTCAAAGTTTTTCAAATACAGTACCCATTTATTTAGTTTTGAAATATTTCGCATTTCGAAAATTATATCGAATTTCCAAATTTACTCTATTTATGACCCCATTCATTGCATTTGTGAAATAACCGTACATTTTAGCTAATTTTCAAAACCAAATTTTCTCTATTTATGACCCCAACAATTACATTTGTGAAAAAACCATGTACTGTAGCTGTTTTTCAAAACCAAAGTTTCTCTATTTTAAGAGAATAATGTCCTCTGAGCCTACCATCTTAAAACTAAGTTTAACTTGAAAAAGAAATATATAAAGGACAGGTATATAAGAATATGGGACATTTCATTTTGTTAAAAGGTAAGATAAGAAAGATCACCCACTGTAAAAAATCTATGCATGATTTTAGTAGTAGCATAGTCATGAATAAATTTTAATAGATCCTTTTCATATTAAACAATGCAAAATTAAAGAATTCAAATTTAGAGTTTATAGTACAAAAACTAAAGCTTACTACAGTCTGGTTTAGTAATTGATCATCTTGGTGTAGTAATTGATTTTACTACACCAAACTTAAATAGCATTAATTTTAGTTAGCTTATAAAGCAGGCCTATATACTAAGTCTGACACACAAGAAAAACAGAAAAAAAAGAGTAAAAACCTGTGTTTACCTAAAAAAAAAGGCAATTCCATGAATATTCATGATTAAGATTCGCGCACATTCACTTTTTATTTCACAACTTGAGTAGTAAGAATTGTAGGATCACTCGGTGTCGAATCACTACCATGANGAAAGACACAAAAAATATCACTTTTTTCTTTCTTTCGCGCACTTAAATCGTAGCAATTCATGAATATTCATGATTAAGATTCGTCACAACTTGAGTAGTAAGAATTGTAGGATCACTCGGTGTCGAATCACTACCATGCTTGATGTATCTTCCAACTTAGAGGCACTAAGGAATTGTAGGGTCATCTGATGGGATACTTTCACTGGTTTCAGGGGACAATCTCCAGCCAACTTCCTAACTTTCTTTTACATTAGCATTTCAGGCGCGACGAGGTACAAGTAGTACGGGTGGAAATCGCCCTTCCTTCCTTCAACGTTTTTTTTACTGCCGATTTTTTTCTCTTCTTTTCCAAGGGTAGAGAAGCTTTCCGGATGGGATGAGGAAAATTTCAACGTGCAGTCACAGCCGGTCCAAAGATTTCCTCAGCAAGCAACTATCCTGTCGACTTGTAATAACAGGGCTCCAACCCTGTTATCAGTGTTTTCTTTAGCATGAAATAATTGCAGTCATAAGCCATCATACGTTCTAAACAGGTTTATTAAAGGTAGGCTGGTATTGCTAACAGTTGACGTCCACGCTCCCTACGTGAGGGGAATGGACAAGACTCCGGACAATTCCGGCACAGCTTATTTGGATCACATCAAGATGAAAAGAACACGCAAAACTATGAGCTCTTACGTTTTATACCAACATAGATTTGAAGTAAAAAGGCACATTCGTACATTCCTTGTATCCTTACGCATTAAGGAAAATCATTTCTGCTTCCTTATATGGAATTGAAAAAGGGAACGATTCTAAAAATAACTCTTCCCTTGAAATATAAATCTATTTATATTTCAATGGTATGTTTTCAGCCTTGAATTCCTAAAATAGAATCTCTCTACGCTTATTCTTTAACAAAGACATTTTATGAAAACGAAAGAGATTTAATTCTTTTATTAATACAAAAGTAGTTACTTTTTGTATTACATCCCCCCCAAAAAAACTTTTTGGTGAGCCAAAATAAAAAATTTAGAATACTTTAAATTTGAAATTTTAAGGTTGGTACGACAGTTCCTTTTTCCCTACTACAAACAACATTTTTTCAATTATGTAAAGAAGAAAAAAAATTATTTACAATGACAAAAATAACAACATGATAATGCACTTCATCTGTTTAGACAACTAAACAGAAAGAAAAATGTAACATGTTTATAAACTATTCTACTAAAATTTAAAAAAAAATTTTCACACAAAAATATACAACTTTTTATGGAAACGAACTGGACAACAAGTGTCATTTAATCAGAATTTAAGATTCTGTGTGGTTAAAAAATACTCCCTAAGTTTTGATACATGTATTTTTTCAAAATTTTGTTTACTTAAATTTCTTTTTAGTTATTTTGTTTTTGTAATCAGTTTCTTGGTCATTCTTTCTTTTTCCTATTTTTCCTCTTATTTTTTGTTTTTGTTACCCTTTACATATTTTTTCGTCGATATTAACCTGATAATGAACGCATCCATTACCTAGATCTATCTTCGAATCATTTGAACTTTTTGGACATTCTTTCTTTCTATTTTTTGATGTTTACTTTTACTGAAACATCCTTAACATNAAAGCACTCCTTTTTGCGGATATAATCGTGTGAGCTGATGACGAGATTATATCTTTTCATTATTTTGTTTTCCGGCTCTTTAATTTTTTTTAAATAGAAGTTTTTTTTAAATATTTTTAAAAATATTTTATTTTCTTAACTTTTCTCTTTCTCTTTTCATAGAACTTTATTATATTATTTTCCATTATTTCTCTAATTTTTAACATTTATATATATATATATATATAAATAAATTAAGACTACAAAGGAAAAATATTTTTAAAGCGAAGATAAAAAATATTAATAGATAAAGTGTTTTAAAAGAATTTAAAATTAAAAAAAAATTAAAAAACCGTAAAACAAAATTAAAAAGCTGTGAAACAAAATAAGCAAATGTTATAATCTCGTCATCAGCTCACACGATTATATCCGCAAAAATGAGTGCTTTCTAATATTGTATTAATATAGCCTATCTAATATTGAGTAATATACTATTGTATTGATATATTTTGCTTTGGTTATACAATATTAGAGAGCACTATTTTCAGCGGATTTAATCGTGTGGCCTAATGACGAGATTATATCTCTTCTTTATTTAATTTTCTGACTTTTTAATTTTTTTTAAAATTTTCAAATATTTTTAAAAACATTTTATTTATTAATAATTTTCTTCTTCTCTTAAAAAAATTGCATGCACACACCTTGCAATATGCACACACCTTGAAAATAATTCTTCACAGGTGTCGATCTCAATATGCAAGTATCTTTTCCCCTTCCCCCACAGTTGAGTCAGTGTAGTAGCCAGGAACTCGCGGGAGAGGGCAGGCTTAAGGTATGTATATTTGGTTAGAATAGAAAAACTGACTTAAAAAAATGATTTTCTTTAAATTAAAAAAGAAAAATTAAGCAAAAACAATTTTACATACTCCTAACCCTCCAAAGAAAAGAGTAAAAAAAAATTATTGAAACATTGAAGTTAATATGGAACATTTTGTAGCAATTTAGTCGTTTTAGTCGTACTACATTAATAAAAATGATTAGAAACAACCAAATTCGAAATATTAAATTCTTTTGTAACAAAATAAAATAAACAAAATTCAAGGAGCGATACTGAGAGATGACTCCCGAGGGTTGATTAGTGCCAACGAGTGAGTGGAAAATGTTCTATACATACTTTTTTGCGTCCCTTGTAATAAAAATATTCATTAAAAAAGGAAAAAAAGAGAGGAAAAAAAAAGACTTTTAACGGTAATATATATCGTTATTTTTTTCTCTCCTTTTGCTAAATAAATATTGACGAAATTCTAAGTCAATATTTTTTATTAACATATTAATTATTTCAGTTTGATACGAAATACTCAAGAGTTTGTACACATTGTAAAAATATATGCTTCTATTTATTATATTATATTTTCTGAATTTATGCGAGTAAAAAAATAATTTTTTTTTGTTATGAAAAATAAAAATTTCCTTCGATTACAAATAATATTTTTTATTTTTTGAGCACACTACCGGAACTTGCATCTTCTCCCACGATAATAAGGGAGATATTTACTTATTTCGGCATAACGATTTTAAAGCCTTCAACAAATGGCATAAAAACTAAATAGAGGGGAAAAAAATTATCGAAGAGAGGCAAAATAAAAATTAAAAAAAAATCGAGTGAAGGAGTCTATACTCATATAAAAAGAAAAAAAAAATAATTTAGACTGCACTTGATTTCAATTCTCCGGTTATATTAACTCAAAATTGAAGTAGCACTAGAGGAAAAATAAATAAATGATACTAGAACAGTGTTGGCGAGGAGGAAAAAAAATTGAATTAAACGAGAAAGAACGATATCCTTTCTTATCTCGCCAAGATCTTCAAACTGCTGCTTTATATCTTGGGTAAAGTCAAATGTGCAAGAAAGGGAAACAAAAATATCAAAAATTGGGCGTTAAAAAATCCAACCCCCTTTATATCTTTTACTACCCCCCCTACGAAGAAGTTAAACCCCCATCTCGCTGCTCTCTCGTGTTTCCTGGACTGTAGCTATATGCAAACACACGCTAACATTCAATTATGTTTTTGTTTTCTGCAAGAGAACATCGGAGAAACATGAGCACACATACACACACCTACAACATGAATCATTTGTTACACTATACGAGACAAACGAGTGGTGAGGGGGGAAGGGAGTATGAACAATTGCGAGTGCTATGAAGCATTTTATAAAACGAAAAAAACTAAGAGCAGAAAAAAAACCTAATAAACTTTACTTATGGAACAATGAAATAAAAGAGTAAATAACAAAGGTAAAAAATGTATAAATAATAAGTACCATTTTAACGCAACTCTGTAATTTAATGTCCTTGATGAATAACAGAAGTCGATATTTTGAGATTTTTTTTAATTTCCTCGAGTGCGTAGGATGAATTAAAAGAACGCATTTATCAAGAGGCCACTTTTCGTGACTTATTTGTTTTGATTTCTTCTGAATGGCCTTTAATACTTGGTCTGGAAGGATTCATTAAGTTACGATATAATAGGGGTTTAATTTATGCTCCCCTCTCTTAAGAACGCAGTTACAGCTTCCCCTTAAAAAATGAGAAGGGATTTTGATGCATGCTAGTTTAAGCAAGCATTACAAAAAACATTTTAAAAAATTGTTTGCATTCGGCAATAAAAGCTGCATTTTTGTAAAATAAAGATGTAGAAGAAAAATTTTAATGTTAATTTCTCAGCGAAAATATTGATTTACTTAAGGGGGTAACAGAACGTTTTCCGTGAAATCGCATACTCAATTTTTATTTCATAATAAAATTTAGATTCTAACACTTCTGAATCTATTTCCCCCCTTTTTTTCCAGCTGTATTCTAAGCATTTTTATATTTTTTTCAAAACCACTTTGTGCCATTCGTAATCATTTCTAGCCGTTTTTCTTGGCGATTCTTTCGACAAATTTCAAAATAAAAGAAACGTAATCTCTAGAACTTCAGCACCAATAGATTGGATTAATTAAGATCGTTTGCCTAGATATTTATTGAAATAAATTTCTTAAAAATTGTGATTCTGAATTTCTTTTTTAGAAATTCTTTTACCATACTAAGCAAATATTTCTGAAAATAAGTTACACTCAAAATGTTTTTTAAAAAATTTCTTATTTAATTAATTTAAAGAGTATACTTATTAAACAAAGCAAAACAACGCGAATAAAACATATAAATCTGCACATAATATATAATTTCGAGTTTGTAAATTAGAACCTTCCTTAGTGTCTAAACACAAAATGACAGTAAAAAACTCTTTCAACTTTATTTCCCCAGGTATAATATTCGTTGAACACCAGAAGTACATATTTATTATGAGAACACTTACCTCGCTCTCATAAGTAATTCCAAATTAGAATGTAGTAGCTTAAACACACTAATGGTTATCATAAATTAGGGGAAAATTACAAAAATAGCGAAATTCTCCCAAAAAAATGCCAATCCCAATGAAGTTTGAATATGTTGCCAAATAAGAGTTGTTAAGTAAAACGGCAAGATGTAAATTAGTAGCACTGCATTGGAATAGCGTCACCTGCAATGAGCATGAAATTATATGTTTGGTCGCAAACCTGCGAATTTTGCTGTGTTTCTGAAATTAAAAATTTGGAATAGCCAATTTGTAACAATGACCTACCGGGAATAATTTTTTTCGAAAAATTGAGATGGGGATCGATTAGAAGACTAGAGGTAGGACAAAGTCAAATGAGAATGGTCAAATGGCTAAATATGGGTTTTTCTGTGGTTCATAGACTTTGGCAACAATTTTTAAGCACAAATTTGGCATCCTTAAAGTTCAGCCAAGGCGGTCAATTTCTACGACGATCACCGATTTTTACCATTACGTGCAAGAAGGAATAGAACCGCAACTCCGAGTCATATCAGATCCTCTCTTAGTGCAGGTATTTTTTGTTCAATAGTTGTTCAATGTTAGCAAGGTATTCTTTTGTTCAATTTTGAATGACATTTGTATCAAGAGTCAGAGAAGAGTTTTTTAATAAGTTTACGAAGTGCATGTGGAAATAGTAGAATACAAAAAATTGCCAATGTCAAGGAAATCTAGGCACTCTTTTGATCTTAATGCCCTGTTCTTAAAGTACCAGATGTATTTCATTCATTTTCACTAGCCAAAAATTTAGGCAGCAGCTGTACTTTTAATAGGGTTGCAAAAGAGCTTGAAAATGTAATCGAAATTAAAATGTCAAATATTCAGAATTGCTTGATTCGCCCGGATTTAAAAAAACCACTAAACCACTAAATCTTAAATCCCTTAATTTTCTCTATGTATTTGAAGTGAAGAAGTGGGCATTTTACCACACACAAGAACCGATGATTCAGAAGGAGAATTTTAAAAATCTCTCTGTGTTTATTTCCATTGACATTAAAATGAACCTTCTAAATAATATTATTAGAAAATATATATTTTTCCCTGTTTATAAATTTGTTAAATTGAATAATGTGGCGTAAAAAGTTTTTTTATTTTTCATTCTTGAGAAGAAGAAAATTAGGAATTACTGCCGTATTGTTTTGAAATAATTAAATTTTTGTAGAATTCCTTAACAACTTAATCTGATGCACTTAAATAAATTTTTTGGTTTAATTCTATAAATACCTCAATCTTACTTAAAATAAAATTGAAAATCAGAAGTATAAAATATATGACACAAGAAGTAACTGATGAAAAGTAATTTTACTAGTTAACAATCTATAATGATAACCTTATAATGCATGGCAGGTCAAATTGGAAACAATTTTTACCTTTCTTGAGATTTCTATATTTTTAAAAAAATTTGATACAAATGTAATGATTTATATCATTTAATCTTTTATTTTATTTAATCATTTCTTCAATTACTTTTAAAATCTAGTCAAGCTCGAGCTAAAATGAAAAACTCGAGTTAGATAAATTTTTCGACAACAACGGATATTCAATAATTATTTAAAAAATTTTTTTCCAATGCCCACCTGGAGAATGACCTACGTTATACAGGCATCTAAAGGGCAGATTTGTTGGCCCCTATTTCAGGGGCACCATATTAGGTTGGCCAAGTATGTTCTCACAGTAAGGACAGACAGTACAGAGAATGAAAGAACATCCATGCCTTATCCGGGATTCGAACCCAGAACCATGGTTATGACACAGGCCGGTCGATCATTCTTTAAAACTAAAAAATTGAAGAAAAAAATCCACGAGAAAACCACTTAAAAATACTTACTTTTATAATTTTCGAACAAATTGGGTTTTTGGAAGAAAAAAAACTTCCCATTAAGTTATTTAATTAAAAATGGCATTTTCATTAGGTCAAATTTCAACTCTATAGTTGAATTTCAGTTGGCAATAGACCGGCTTAAAAAAAATATTTTTACTAAAAATTTAATAGAAAATAATTCTCGTACTAATTGTGTCTTAGTTTTTTTATGCCATCGAACTCCTTGTATATTTTTCTATACGCCTACGTAGTTTTAAGTTTCTAAGTCGTATAGATTTTGCGCAGCAATACAAAATGTAAGGTAAAGCAAAAAAAGTTTGAAAAAAAATTGCAGAATAAGCACTTAGAAATGCAATAACCCAACAGCAGACCCAATTACTTGGATTTACGGCTAATAATGTTCAACTCCGTAGCCTTGTAATTTTGAACCCAGTCCAGAAGACAATGGAACTCCTGGATCAAGTATTGGGAGAAATATGTCCTCGTGGAGAACCTTTTTGATGGAACTAACCCACATTTTGATTTACACGGAGAGAAAAACCACGAAAACCTTTTATGGTTAGCCTAATGGCAAGGGGACTTTAACTCATGATCCGTCTGCAACTGAGCATATTTTACCTCAGCAATGTGGTCGGTGCATGCCTGGTGCGGAATTCGAATCCGGGATCGACCCGGATCGAACCCGGGTCACCTCATTGGGAGACGAGTACTCTATCCCCTGAGCCACCACCTCTCTCTAGCTTATTTTCGAATGTTACTTTTTTTATTCCATTGTACTCCCTGCATACATTTTTCTACAAACCATCGTGATTTCAAGTTTCTGGCCTCGGCCCTTATCAATTTTTTATAAGGGGTGATTAATTTTATTTGCGTTCGGTAATATTGAGAAGACGGAAAACTAATGACATGATTGTTGAAACCTGTCATTGATAAATAAATAAATAAAGAGAGATTAATTAATGTCATAAGTATTTTTGTCATTAATTCACTAACGCAAGTTCCTTTTTCTCAAAAACACTCTCTCAAGTACCTTATGACTCATAATTATTTCAGAAAAGCTAATATAGATAAAAACCGCTAACTTTTTTGACTTAATACATAAAAACTAAATAAATAATTAAAAAACAATCTGACGCAATTAAGTTTATTAAAGCAATGATAATCTGCTTTATAAAAGGTAATCAGGAAAATTACATTTTTCTTGATTTCCTTCAAAAACAATATAAACTATACACTATTAAGTAAATATGTAATGTTACACAATAAACACTAATCAGTAAATAATAAGGCAGGTGTCATTGTTTCAAATAAATATGTTTTCTGTTATAAAAAATAAAATTGAGTGATATTGTAAAACTTTTATTTATTTATTTTTTTTGTATATATCTTTTAAGCTGCAACATAGATTTCCAAATATTTTGTAAAATAAATCAGCAAATCTCTTTTTTTTATGTGGTAAATGAAATATACCACATAAAAAAAAAGATCACATGCATAAATCTTGCACTTAATTAATTTTTTTTCACTCCCAATATTCTCTTCATTATTTTTTATTCGCCTTGTAAAGTAAAATGGGCACTTAAATAAATAATATGTACATAGGTTAATAATTTAAAAAAAAAATCAAACTAATTGATAAAATATTGCAGAATTGTAATGGAAACACCCATTTAATGCTTGATCATAAAAATAAATAAATAAAAGGCATTTTAAATTATTTTTTTAATTTAAAATCAAAATTTAATGGGAAAAATACCCTTTCTGTCGATTTTCGACTTTCAATCTTAAAATAATATTAAAAATTATGTCCGTAATTAAACAAAAAAAGCATCCAAAGGACAAAATGTCCAGATCAAAAACAAGGAATCAGAGGTCTCCAACTCTTTTTTATCTTTTATAGAATTCTAGTTAAAAATTTATTTAGTTCAAACTTTATTTTGATCTACCTCCCGCAAGATGAAATTCTGCTGTTTTCTATTGCTTACAAGTTGAGCTTTTCTTTAAAAACATTATAGATATTTGAAATTCATAATGGATATCTCTTAATTGTCTTTTTAAATCCGAAAGTTTTAAATTGCTATGTAACAGTCAGCATGGTTCTTTGCTGAAAAGGGTTAATAGCAATGTTCTCATTCTTTTAGGGTACATTTTGTCCTTTAGGAACTGTAAGAAACTGGCCACTAGATGGCGCATTAAACATTCTTTTAGGTTTCTGTTTGTTTCCAAAAAGAGAGTAGGAGTCGAGATTAAAAAAGATGGAAGTTATTGAAAAATGTTCTTTCTATGTTAAATTTTGTCTGTGATGTGTCGTCAATTATATCTGTAATGTGCATCTGTAGCTTCAAATAAATTAATTTAAGATGTGGACGACTCGTCTTTTGTGTGAAAGTATAAAAGTCTTTACAGAACAAACTGTTTGTGGAAAACCATACCGATTTTTGGGTTGTAATATGAGTTTTATCACACCAAATGCATTAGGACTCTAAATATTAAGAGTTGGTTTATAATCATTTATTCGTAGGCTTCAAAAAATCCAAACAATCTGTCTGATAGTCTCATGAAACCCCAGCTTTAAACAATGGCAAAAAGTACAATTTTTACTTAGAAGTACGTAGCTTAGAAGAAAGTGAACTCATAAATGAGATAAAAAAATTTGTTTCAAAATTTCAAAGAACTAAACATAATTATTATCATTTAATTATTTTAAATTATTGCATTAAAAAGGATAAATTTTAGTTTTTAGCATTTTCCATACATTGTAATATATTTTGTGGTGTATTTCTTCATATTTAGTTCATGAAACAAAATCACCTGGTTTTAAGTAATGAGATATTCATTTTGCATAAAGCTGTAGAAAAGATTACTTGAATCCAATTTCTTACCTTTCTTGTAATATTTTATTGTAATTAAAAGCTAAGATCAAAAATAATTAAATCAATTATACTCTTATACAGACAATCACTTTGTGAAAGTATACAAACCGAAAAAAAGTCATAAAATAATATTTTTACGGTATAAAATTATATCTATTGTCTAATGTATTGGAAACTGGATCTCAAAAGAATATACGAAAAGGAGATATCTAAATGCTTGAAGAAAATTATCAAAATATGATTATTGGAGTTTAGTTATTATTCAAAATATGGTTATTGAAATTAGGTTTTATTTATTTTAAGCATCATATTATAAGCAAGTATTGAGATTAGGGGGTGCTTCTTAACTGGATTACCAAACGATGAAAAACCAATGAATGAACAAGTGTTCCTTTAGTGGGATTTTTCCAAGTTAGTAAAAGTAAAAGAAATTTTTTAATTTTCTTGTCATATTATACATCAAAATACTGTAAAAAATAATAAAAAAACAACTTCTAACCAGTGGAGGAACAGGCATGTTCCTTCACTGGGAATAGATTTCCCAGTGAATGAACAGTATGTGTGAAATATGATTTTACATGGCTCTAAGATAATTAGTAGTTCTGTGATATAGAGGATACCTAAAATTCTGTTAAATATTATATGAATAATTCTTGAAATAATTTCGTTTAAAAATGCTTTAATTGCTAAATTTATGAAACGAATTACAATTATAATTTATCTTTGTAAATGTATTGGTTAGTTACATTATACGTTAGACAGCTTAATAAACTATGTTTACTAAGCGAAAACTAAATAAATATAATAAAAAAAAACTTAAATAGAACATTTCTTTGCTTTGTTCCAATATAGCTGAATTACTTTCCTAATGCAGTCTTTAACGTCTTGACTATCACGGGTAGGAAACATCCATTTAAAAACAATCATCCAGACGAGATCTTCTTTTATAAATTCGAGTTCGAGTAGATGTCAATCAAAAGTAGCAAAAAAATACCAAGAGAAAGATTACATGTTGCCCGATATAAATCTAAACATTTATAAGGAAATTTTTTTAATAAAGAGGGAGAGTTAAAAATCGTTCTTCATCTCATCAAAAAGTAAAATTACTTATCATTTATTTATTTTTATTGAGATACACATTCTGTAAAAATCATTTGGTTAATTTTTTTTCAAGTTCAGATAATTATTTTTCAAATCCAAATCATGGCAACTGTTGATTTCGTTACAATTTACATATTAATAAAATATTCTTACACAAAACTGCATTTAACTAACTAAACTAGAACTCATTTTACGAACAAAAGGTTCCCTTTTTTTGTGGAAAATGTTGACGTTTAACACCTTAACGATCGGTTAATTTTCAAGAAAACGGTCAAAAAAGTGCCTATTTTTTTACTTTTGTATAAGTATTAAGTATTTGATTAGTGCGGGCATCTAGTTTAAAATAAACTAACTATCTACAATTACCTTAAAAATATCCTGGTACTGCCATCTGATGCGTAAAATGAGAAATAAAATGTTTTCCGTGCAAAAGAAATGAATTAGTTTTATTCTTTTTGGCGCGTTACTACTGAACATTCCAGCCCGTCAATATCACGGGAGCGAGAAATAGAGGGCGAAACCTCACCCCGTCATTTTCACGGGAGCGAGAAGGAAGAGGTTAAAAGAAGAAAAAAAAACACTGATATATGGGGAGCATTTACGGGGTTAGATAAGCGGAGCAAGCAGCGGTGGAACTTTCAAGTATTTTTAAAAATACATAAACAGGAAAAGTAGAAATGGCAGATCCAAATATTAAACACGTTTTCCTGATAGTTATTACAAGGAGGAAGTCTCCCAAAAGGAATTGATAATTTTAAATAATTAAAACCGTCTAGAGGAGAATTGCGTTACGTCATCTAATAATCTCGTTGTATTTTGACAATACGTTAATATAAAAACAACTTAAGAACCTTGAAAACAAAATAGATGTAAAATGCATATAAATAATTTAAAAGAGAAAAATTAGGGTGTCAACTTCCATAAAAAGTTACTAATCACCGGAGTAGGAAGCAATGCAAACTACACCCATTTGACTCACCGTATCAAAAAATGTTGAATTAAAGAGATACCCAATATTGGAGAAAAAAAGTATTATTTATTTAATATTTGTTGAAAGAACGAGGAAGACATGGCCTCCCTCTTCTTTTTTTCCTTTTTTCAATGAGGCGTGGGACAATAGCGCTCATCATTTCTCAATCAAGAAAAGGTTCGGATTTAAAAAGAACAACACCCATAGATCGTTGTTTTTATTTTTTTCTCCCAAACTGAATCAAATAAAGCGTAGGATGTTTAATGTCGACTTAAAAGTTGCACCCAGTCACCCAACATTGATAAAAGCGCATTAATTAACTAGAATCGTCGAGTCTTTTAGGGCATGGAGATATTTTTTGCGCCTTTTTGTAAGAGCAGTCGTTTCTTAAATTAAAGATATCACATTCGCAGATACATATTATTTCAAACTTAATTAAACAAGTGCATTGTTTTTCTTTCCTATATTCGTTCAGAACAAGCTTGAGCATCGAAAAATTGCTGGGTATTTTTCAAATAAAATTTACCGGAACCTCAAAAACCATAGTACTAGAAGTACTCGTATTATGCATGTTTCACAGATCAAAATTCGTATGTCATTGGCTTTTAAGTCATAGAACTCAAAATTTGATCAAATTTTCACCATGCACGTTTCAGGGATAATTTAATTTTTTATTCAGTAAGTTTGTGTGACATTTCATCAAAATATTTAATACCGGTTACTGCTTTACAAAGTTAATCATTTGGAGAAATATTTAATACTAAGCATACATAAAAGTGGGAAAAATAAACTGCTCTATGAACCAGCAGTTCTCAAATGGTGAGCGGAACCCTAGGGTTCCTTGAAAATGTTAAAGGGGTACCGAGGGTTAGAACTTCTTTCACACAGTTTTTTATTTATTTACTTATGTATTTAACATAGTTGGACTTGCGATTACGTTTAGATCCAATCAATACTATTACTCATCACGCTTTTTAAATTAACATGAAGATAATTAAATTCGTAAATAAAGAAATATGTTTTCTTAATAACTATTTTCAATGGTTTATTATAGTTATTTTTACTTATAATTTCAATGAAAATCATAATTCGGCTTATTTCATTAATTTTCAATGAATATAGGCCAAAAACAAATTTATAATTGTACTAAATTCAGCTCCAGGTCTATGAATTCAACTGTTGGACATAAAACATAATCTAAGATTATTAATGGTAAAGCAATAAAAGTTTTTTTTTTTTTATTAAATATTTTAGTTGTTAATACACCGACACTTTTCCTTATATGCTTTGTGCATCGTGTAGTTTTGTTCATCATCATGTGCATCGTGTTGTATTTTTTCAGTCCTTTTTTAAAAAGAATTTTTACTTTTTACGCTATCTTTTTAGCACATTCAAACAAACTGAAAAGGGGACAAAAGCTTTATATATTGTTGATTTTATTGTTCTATGTAAGTGGGCATTGTGCGTCTGTTCTTTTCAGTCCTTTTAAAAAAATTCTCTGCCTTTTACATAATTCTTTACCACATTCAAAAAAGCGAAAAAGGGAGAAAAAGCCTTGTGGCTCACGTATTATTATTGTTGATGCACCCTGCCTATTTCTTTTCTAACGAAGTCTTTCTGTCTAACGAAGAACCCTATATGTATATATAAACACAAAGAAGATTTATAAAATAAATTTTTTTTATTCAGATTAAGTAATTGTAATAACAATTCTAGATTTACTTTTTAAATAATTCGAAATACCAATTCATTTAACATGGTTCTAAACATGAAACTTAAGATCAGAAATTCTTTTTAAAAAAAATCACAAATCATGAGAATGAAACAGTCACAGTTTTGTCTTGGTGACCCATTACAGAAAGTCGAAGAGTGCAACTGATAGATAAGAAAGCTGTTTTGATTCGGAATTTTATTTCTGTCACCTTTTTTTTTGTTATATTCATCATCCTCTTCTCCAAACAAATGATAATTACGTAAATAACAATTCTAGATTTACTTTTTAAATAATTCGAAATACCAATTCATTTAACATGGTTCTAAACATGAAACTTAAGATCAGAAATTCTTTTTAAAAAAAATCACAAATCATGAGAATGAAACAGTCACAGTTTTGTCTTGGTGACCCATTACAGAAAGTCGAAGAGTGCAACTGATAGATAAGAAAGCTGTTTTGATTCGGAATTTTATTTCTGTCACCTTTTTAATTATTTGTTTTATTCATCATCCTCTTCTCCAAAGAAATGATAATTACGTAAATAACAATTCTAGATTTACTTTTTAAATAATTCGAAATACCAATTCATTTAACATGGTTCTAAATATGAAATTTAAGATCAGAAATTCTTTTAAAGAAAATCACAAATCATGAGAATGAAACAGTCACAGTTTTGTCTTGGTGCTCCAACTACAGAAAATCGAAGAGTGCAACTGATAGATAAGAAAGCTGTTTTGATTCGGAATTTTATTTCTGTCACCTTTTTAATTATTTGTTATATTCATCATCCTCTTCTTCAAACAAATGATAATTACCTAATTGTAATAACAATTCTAGATTTCCTTTTTAAATAATTCGAAATACCTGTTCATTTAGCATGGTTCTAAATATGAAACTTAAGATCAGAAATTCTTTTTAAAAAAAATCACAAATCATGAGAATGAAAACGTCGCAGTTTTGTTTTGGTGCTCTAACTGCAGAAAGTCTGAATTTATGGACTTTGATATTTCATTGAATAATAAACAATTAAAGATGGTCTGTAATTTGAAGAAGCGTGCATTTATCGTAGGTGGGTTTAAATGAGCATTTTGTTTGCTAAAGGTGTTAAAAAAATGTTGCCTATCTTGTTTTTACTTCATGCTACCTTTTTGCTAAATCGGCGCCAAACGATGATAAATAAGAAGAGCAACGCCCTCTCTCAAAAAAACTATGCGTTCGTCGGGGGATGTGGATTAGTTTCGATAACAAAACTTAAAAAACTTAATACAAATATGAAATTATTTATAATTTATTTTTTATTTAATTCAATAATTTTGTGTTGAATTTAATTACACTTGATGGATAATTGTTGTTTTTCATCAAATTTTGGAATAGTAGGTCAATTTGTTTTTTTAAAGGGTATCCGGAAATTAACCCAAGATTTGAATTAAAGTATTCAACAGGGTAAAAATCGTCACTTTTTGCGAAAATTTAGATTTTTTTCCCTTAATTATCCACATTTAATATTACTTCATTAGCTTTTCAAAATACTTTAAAATTTTGATATCCTCTTTTTAGAAATGAAGTTACAGTCATTTTTCAAACTGAACCAAAACTAGAAGTAAACTCTCGAGAACGAAAGTAAAATGTTTATTTAGATTTGAGTATTTTAACCTTTATTTGTTGGTATAAATTATTTTTTTAAGACAAATAAAATTCGTTTTCGGAAATTAGTTTGCCAAATTATTATTTTTTTTGGTGTCAGAATTTTCTTACATTTGAGAATTTTCTAAAACTTCACAAGCATTTTCTGAAGAACATTGATTTTCAGAAAATTTCTTTAAGTCAGCAGATTACAAAAAAAGTTCATTAACGAATTCTTTGAAATTTTACATGTAGATTTGGTGTAAACGATGCTTTGATGGTAAAGCTAAGATCTAAGAGGGAATTTGTTATCTTTATGAAGCTTTAATTTAGAGTATTTAGAATTTTGTTTAAATTAAAAATTCAATATACTTAGTCCCATTTTATTTATTTTTTATTTTTTTAAGATTTTGGTTCCAAACACAGATAATTACATTATTTTAATCAAGAAAAAATATTATTTCGAAATGTATACAATACAGTTTGTTGTAGAATTGTTAGCGTAGCATGTAAAATTTCTAGTTTTTATATTCAAATTTGCCCTTATTTCAAAGAAAAATAAATAAATAAATAAAAAATTATTGTAATATTAGGGCCCCTGCGTACCAAACACAAACTTAAAATTTTGCTTGGGCTTTTTTTTAAAAACAAAAACAAAAATTGTATCGATACCTTAAGTAGGAGATGCAGTATTTTTTTTTTTTAATTTTAATTTCTCTTATTGAAAAGTGAAGCACACAGGATACGGTTATGTATGGAATAGCATATCGAACAAATGACCTCTATGGGCTTACAGTCATATATGCACTCTATTCCCGAAAAAATTTCCCATGACCACTTTGAATAAATGTGGCTGAATTTCGTTAACGCAGCGTTCAATCTCCTCTTTCAATGCACGGGCGGATGTGGACTCTTTTGACCTTTGACTTCAAATAACCCCATCAAAAGAATTTCAATGGTTCTAAATTGCATAATCCAGGACAGTGGTTCCCAAATGGTGTTCCATGGAACCCTAGAGTTTCGTGGATGAGTCACAGAGGTTCCGAGTGATAGGAATTTTTTTAACCATTTATGATTTACGAAACCCGTAATTAAATTTATATTCAATTAAAAATCCTTTTTTTATTTAATAATTCCGTTATTTTTATGACATTTAATTGAAATGATTGAAGAAAGAAACTTCAAATCAATGTTTTTTCTGATAACCATAAAGTGAATGAATGATGACAAGGATATATTCATTTATGAAAAATGTTAATATTATTTCGCCTCCAATAAACATAATCTGATACAACAGTGAAAAATTATGTTTCTCTGATAACCATTTTCAACGTTTATTTTATTTATTTCCTTTTTCGTTTTTATTTCAATAGAAACCATATTTCATCTCCTTCATTTTCAGTTTATGCAAGAACTAAAATTAAATTAAGAACTAGACTATAACCAGACTTGTGAATTCAACTGCCTGACATAAAGTCCAATTTTCAGACGAACGATGATAAAACTGTATGATAAACTAAATTAGGGGTGCACAACCTACGGGTCGAGGGCCACATGCGGCCCGTCGTCTGTTGATGTGTGACCAGCGGGAGCTTCTAAACGCAGTAAAAAAGTTTATTTTAAATTGGTTTTTGTTTAAAGATTATAAATTTTCTTTTTTAAACATTATAAATTTTCTTTAATTAAAATATTTAATTCAAATTTATATCACTCTATAAAATGCGCATATTTTTTGCACTTTCATTCTGTAAAGATCTTTATGGTTAGAGTTTGTATCCCCCCCTCCCAATATTATGTATATATATATTTGGTAAATTAGTTATTGAAAAAAATGGAAAAAGTTTTTTTGAAAAGAAAAGTATCATTTTTTCTTAGTTTTAAATAAGTTTAAATAACTGAAAGTATTTAATTTTCCGCAAATATCTTAATAAGTTTTCTGGTAAAAATACTTAGAGCTTAGAACACTAATGTTTATAAAAAAAATTATATTTGTCGCTAACATGATGAACTATGCATGCGGCCCTTCGTAAATCTACCTGCTGTGTAAGTGGCCCTTCAAAAAAGTTTGGGCACCCCTAAATTAAATATTTTCGAAATAATTAAAAAAAATTAAATTATTTCAAATTTTCGAAATAATTAATAGTATTTCGTTAATTAATATGTTCACAATTGCTAATGAAATTTATTCATTAAGTATCTGGGTTCCTCCAAAAGAAGGTCGATCATTTGGGGTACCAAAGCTTAAAATAATTGGGTACCGCTGATCTAGGGGGGGGGCGATTCTGAATGCTGAAATGATGTGCAAGACCAGGAAATATCTCAGGCAATAATTGAATTTTTGAAATATTATTCAACAATGAAAACACATTTGTCTTTCGAGCAGCGCTGCATTTTTAGTTACCCTAAACAATGAGCTGCAAAACTGTTTTCTTTTTTCTTTTTTGATTGTCAACATTAAAACTTTCGACCAATTTCTGTCAAATGCTTCCTCTAATTTTCTTCAAAACTGTCTTTAAAATTACTTAGTTTTAAGCAAATTTAAATTTGTGTACCTTGCATATAAAAATATTTTTTCGCCGTTTTTGAAATAAAATAAAAAATTATAAATAATAATTAAATACTCACTATTTTACATGGGATTATCTTTAAATAAACGTATTGTATATTGTGGGCAAAAGTGTTTCAATTCGCTTAAAAAATTCTCGTGATATAGCTTAGCTTTTAACCGCTCATCTGCCTAAACTAGTAGTAAGATCATATACGATTGCGGCTTCCCCGCATTACCCGGGTAGCACTGGGAAAATCCGCTAGTGCCGAGTTTAGTTCAAAAATCAAAAGGTATTTAACTTGCATAGCTCTATACTATTTAAGCTCAATCATCTCCCTTAAAAACGTCAAATTTTTTTAAATGTTTTAAAAGATCGGAGGCTTAAGAAGTTGCACTTGCAACCCTCTGCAAATCAGAAAAATATTGCTGCTAAATTTTACTAATTTTTAAATGTAATTAGTTGAATTCGATATCCTTTTTTTATTCATTTATTTATTTATTTATTACTATTATTATAGGTAAATCTAGAACTCAGTTCAAAAGATCCATTTTTAAGTTTAAACTTCAACTTTTTATGTTTTCCGAATAAAAAAACTTTTTTTAAAGGCTATTACTTATTATTAGCTATTGAAGGAAATTTTCTGTTATTTCTATTAATAAAAATGACATTAATAGACCATTGTTACTAAACATCTCTATGTTAAAAAAAAATTAACAGCGGTGCCACTGTTTATTGCCAAATTTACGTTACATTTTGTTTTGTAATTCAAAATCTATTAGACTTAGGAATATGAAATTATGAAGGCATGTATATGTAGGGAGTACAATAGAATAAAAAAAATGACATTCGATAGTTCGAAAATTTTTAACTGTTAAACTTGGTGTAAAAATACCTTGCAGCCCGAAGCCGAAGAGTTGAAATTTTACATGCTGTAAGGGCCATTTTAATTAAATAAACTTAACAGGATTTTTTTTTTCGAAATTTCAGTTTGTTCAAAAACTATTACAATATTAAGTGTCTTTTCTCACGATTTTTTTTCCCACTTTTTTTTCCTTCAAATAATGACATTGTTACAGAAAACTTTATTTATCTCTCTTAAGATCTTTATTTCATCCTTACTCTTGTGTTGATGACGAAAGCAACGAAAAAAAAAGTTACAAATAAGTAAATAAATAGAATAAAATAAAGAAGCAAGGGATTAAATGCTGCCAGATGCAACATCCTAACATACATATTAAATTTTTTATCAAACTAAAATCAAGATTTCAAGAGTGATAAAAACCGTTTAATATTTGAATAGATAGAATGACATAGAGTCAAATAAATAAAGTTGAGTAAAATTAATTTCCCTTTATTTCTTCTTAATGGGTCACATATTCTGTTTTATTTTGTTTTTTTTCTCTAGCACAGTTGATTACTTTTTAAATCCGGAAAATCATTCATTTCGTTACGTTTAACGTATTCTCACAATGTGCTTCCATAAAATTATGAAAATTATACTATACATTTTATCGAAGAAATAAATCTTTTTTTTATTTTTTTTTAAATATATCGATTAAAAAAATTATGATGAATGAAAAACAATCACGATGATTGGTACGGGGAGTAAGAAGGGGGGAGAGCCTCCTAGTCTCATAAAAATAATAAGTTTAAAATTAAATTAAAAACATTATAACTCATGGTATTTTTCGTTTGTGCTTATAGCCATCATGTACTTAACAAATTAATTCAGATTAATGATTTTGATGTTAATTACTTTAGTGTATTTTGTAGTTCAAAAGCTCAATTTTTATATTTGATGTTTAACTTATAAGATTAGTAGCAATTTGATAAAATAGCTCAAATGGACGCATCAGCTTATTTCCAAAGATTCGATTATTCGTGATTTTCGAACAATCTAATTGATTTAATAGAATGCACTAAGAACTCTTCTTTATTTTTTTTACTTATTTCTGTCTAATTGAAGATCGAAACAAAACTTTCGATATGAAATCAGAAAATGTAAATGCGTATACAATTTGAATTTATACTTTTTTTTTCCATCTATTTTGCTCTGACAAATAACTTGCGTTAACAGATTCAATTAGAATATTTTTTCAGCTAGAATTTTTTTTTCTCCACAGTTTTTACTGCATTCTCTTTGTGTTCATAAAACATAGACTCGTTAACAATAATTTTCAAATCTCATATTAAGTTCTTTTTCTTTTCTTTATGCCACCCAAGTTGAACGTTTGGACATAAAGTTTGTTTCTCTTTTGGATAATAGATGGCGCTGTTTATTAGTTTCTGAAAGGCTGCGAAATAAAAGAATTCGTTAGGAGCTGAAGAAAAATGAAACTTCTTCATTGCAATTAAAAGAATTCTCTTTTCTAATATTCGACGAATGAAATGTAAGTAACTAGATTAATTTATAACATTTTATAATTCTGTTATAACGAAATGATACCAAGCGTGACATAAATTTCTATATCGAACAAAACATTTTTAATAGATTTTGAGGAGCTGAATTTGATTTTTGTTATTTAGTTTTTTTTAAAAGTTATTACCATAAAATTGTTTTTATCAACTTAGCAGAGAGGAAATTTTTTTTTCGCCGTGATGCTCCGATGATGCGAAAACGCACTTGTCTTCGATTGTTGTAGTGTTGCGGATTGGCAACTTATTCCCACTTGTACATTTTATATGTCGATTTGATGGGAACTGTATAATTTTACAGGTATAAAATTGCAAATTGAGATTATTCTACAAGATTGAGATTGTTACAAATCTAATACATCTCCTACTGCAAATACTAATATTGTAAGTATTTTGTATTTAATTTGTTTTCCACTGTTATTATAATTTTCTTTTTAAATTCGTATGGAACGAATCGTTCTTCAAGATTCATGGGGCCAAAAGTTTGGATGGAACGTGGTCGCGGAATTTTAATGAACTTATTATTAATTTACACATAATTTTGTTAGGTAGAAAAAGTTTCAGTATAATTCGCTCGTAATACTTACAAACTGGAGTTTAATTTTTCTAACTCGCTAAATTTTGAAATCGTGGCGAGATTAGCCCTTTTGACGTAGATGGGACACAGGTATCCCTTTTATACATATTTTTTCCAATTACAAATGAGAATAAATTTTGGTATTTTTTTAATTACAAAAAACGGCTTAATAGCTATTGAAAGAAATCTGTTACATTATCGGAATGATATTTTACACTAAAATATAAAATTAAAAAAAAAAAGTAGTTCACAAGAAAAAAGAAAAAAAAATTTCACTCATATTTAAAAATTTATCCATAATTTTGTAAACTAAGGAAATTTCAATGATGAGTAACTGTTTCTTTTAGATCGAGATAAGTGCAAATTTGAAAAATTTTTGTTTGGAAGTGAGCCGCGTTTAGAAGTTTTGACCGCTGAAAAAGTAACCGGTGTTTCATGTTGTATTTACTAACCATAAATTATTAAAAAAAGTAAGTATAATATTTTTTTCACATATTTTGACCTGAATTAATGCAAAATAATGGAAAAGGTATGCTTAATGAAAGTTCTGCGTCAAATGGTTAATACAATAAGTCAATTGCGAACTTAGCCATCTGTATAAATCTACTTTTCTATTTAAAAACTACAATTATGATATTTTATTTCTTTAAAGGTTTTTATTGGAATAGTGGTTCCAAAAGGGAAAAACATTAATGCAGTATGGGTAGTTTTTAATTGTTTAAGGCAGTTCGATGTATAAGTTTTATTAATAAATAATTCGCTAATTTGTAAACTCCTATCGACTGTAAATTGATTTTTGAGAAAGAATTAAGTAAGAAGAAATCGCTCATGGGCTGCAATAGCGGCACAACTCAAAAAACACGCGTTTTGGACTAAGAACAGGTGTAAATATGAAAATACACATTCTTTCAGCAGCAATACTTACACAACTCATAATTCAACTTGAAGGTAATCTTTGTTTAGGCAAACGAAAGCGTTTCCTATGCATTTTGTTTAGCAATGAAAACTTTAAACCCACTTATATCAAAACTAGATTTTTTTTGAGCTGTGCCGCTATTGCAGCCCATGAGAGAAATATTCAACTAAAAATTATGTTTCTAAAAGGGGAAAGAAAAATTGCAGATACTTCAATAAAATAGAAATAAGGAAACTTACTGTAGGAACTTTGATAACTTTAGATTATTTGATTATCTGAAGTTATCAAAGAAAAATTGAAGTTATCATACTGCTCCCATCCGCACTAATCATTGCTTGCTACAGATTGCATTGCAACAGATTAATTTCTGCATTACCAACTCCATTTAATGCGTATGAAAAATTTACTGCGAAGAACTATCCGACCTAAATCATATAAATGTAATTACGGATATCTCCATGACTTAAATACGAGAAAGACACTAGCGAAAAATTACTTTTAAATATTGAAATCTCTTGCTTCCATTAATCATAACAGTTTATTTAATAAATATTTACTTATGTATGCCAGATATGTCTTAGAATTATTTTTGAACTATTTATTTATCAATTCATGAACAATTTGTAAAGAACAATATATAAGGTAACATTTTTAATATGTATCAAAGAATGCTTCAGCGGTCAATTTTAAGATCGCAGCTATTTCTTATTTTTGTTAACGATCTATGTAATATAAAATTATAGGATGTGATCATAAGTTTTGCTCAAGATTCAGTTTTTTGTACTCATCAAATATTCTAAGTGAAAATACAAAATAAGAAAGGATTAAAAAATTTTGGTGCAAAGTTGTCACCATTTTTGGTGTTGTGGTTAACTAAAATTTTTTACAGTGCATGTAGCGAAATTTTTCAAAATTTATTTTTCTTATTTTCTTTAAATTTATCTTTTGTTTGTTTACTGGCAACACATATTTTCATGTTCAATTTAATGGATACATGACCAAAGCATTTTGCTTAAAAAGCAAGCACATTTTTATTAATATATTCGCATTAATTCTTTTAAACAATTGCTATTTTATGAGTTTTATAAAATTTTTCACGCGATAACTACAGTTCTGTATTTAAAAATATATTTAGTTTACTTCGACATNAGTATTAATGAATTTCATTTACTTGTAAGGCACAGAAAGTCAGATTTCTATCAAAACTTCATACTCAGATTGAGTTAAATCAATTTATAAATTTGAAGATATATATGTTTTGCTTAAGAGAGATATTAAATAAATTGACTACAATGTAGAAATCTTACTTAAAATATTTATGGAAATATTTATTGAAATGTTTGTTTAGAAATTCATAATACGCGTAAAACAAAGTGTTAAGAATTTTTTTAAAGCGTTTTTTACAAATTAATATTTTCTTGTACTATTATGCATAAATAATTATTAAGTTCGATCGTAATGTTCAATTTCTAAATGAAACGTTACAAATTATTTGTATGTTTAAAACAAAGTGCTAAATAAATTTTAGAAAAAAAAAAAACACTTTTAAAACACTATTTTTTATTATTATCATTTCAGTTATTATAGTTCATTTACGTCACTCTAGAGCTGCACAATGGGCTATTGGCGACGGTCTGGGAAACATCCCTGAGGATGATCCGAAGACATAAATTAGATTGCCGATAATTTTCACATTTAAATATAAAAAGAAGTTTTTTTTTAAAAAAAAAAACTTATCTAAATAATGAAGAAACTCTTCTTTATATATTCTTTTCAATAATAGATTGCCTTCAGAACAAGGTAACATCGGCGATCACGAAGTTAGTCCCACTTAAAATAACCTACAAGAAAAATCGCGACAAAGAAAAAAAAAAAGCTGAGAGGTGCGAAAAGGAACATGCGATATAACGATATGTATTCTCAAAACTCGGATTCTGATTCTACAGCTCACAAATCAAGGTCATTTCAACATAACGAAACGAACATCGTCTTCCACAGCGCGAGTCGACATCGGAACGTAATAGAAGAGTCTTATATCGCTATATCGTTTTGCCCTCGTTGTCTTTACTCGACGGCTTAAATCAGATTTCTGATGCATCACCTTGAATGAAAGTCGCTGTATCGTCTTGCCGATATATGCGTTAAATCGATATGTCTCGATACATCGATTTATAGCCCAGTCCTGGTTGTGATCATAAGTTTTGCTCATGATTCAGTTTTTTGTACTCATCAAATATTCTGAGTGAAAATACAAAATAAGAAAGGATCTTTACACTTTAAAAAATTTTGGTGCAAAGTTGTCACCATTTTTGGTGTTGTGGTTAACTGAAATTTTTTACAGTGCATGTAGCGAAATTTTTCAAAATTTATTTTTCGTATTTTTTTTAAATTTATCTTTTGTTTGTTTACTGGCAACACTTATTTTCATGTTCGATTTAATGGATACATGGCCAAATCATTTTGCTTAAAAAGCAAGCACATTTTTATTAATATATTCGCATTAATTCTTTTAAACAATTGCTATTTTGTGAGTTTTATAAAATTTTTTGCGCGATAACTACAGTTCTGTATTTAAAAATATATTTAGTTTACTTCGACATCAAAAATGGTGGCAACTATGCACCAAATTTTTTTTACAGGTTAAGATTCTTTCTTATTTTGTTTTTGTATGTTTTGTTTGTAACCAAATGTATAATTTTCTAACTTATTGTTGAAAATTAACTTATAACTTATCACTTTAATATTCCTGGTATATAATAATAAAATAAATAAACTGCCCTAGCAAAAATTTAGAATTTGTGTCAAAGGTAAAATACTTGGGACTTGGAAGTACATATTAATTCAAGTTTGAAATAGGTTCAAAATATGCTGTATCGTTCGCTTTTCTCAAGCTTTATACAGGTTTTCCCAAAATTCATGCGAGAAGTAATTTGGATAAAAAAAAAAAAACATGTTTTTAATTAAAAATTGCTAATTTTTAATTGATTCATTAAGTACAGTACAGAGAATGAAACAGAAAATCAGCTAATATAGGAGAAACTTTGCTGTCACATATGCACATTTTTGTCAAATATTTTGAAGATCGTTTTGTCAAATATTCTGAATTTCGTTTACGTGGAAATCTATTTCATCCTTCAAAGTATGAATGTTGAATTATTTTAGATTTAAATAGGGGGGAGGGAAGCAGCTTAAGAAGAAAGGCCACCCCTATCAAGTATGATGATCTGAGACCAATTATGATCCCTGAAATGATAAGGTATAGTAACAATAAATGACAAAAAAATGCTTAAAATATTGACCAATAAAGAAAATACATTCTTCTATCATGCAGTAACCAACTCTTAATAACCCTAACGATGAGTTGATAAGCTTTTTTATTTATTTATTTATTTATTTGTTTCTTTGTTTTATCTTTTTTATTTTTATTTCTTCTTTTTTATTTTTTAAATTTTTGCAGAAACTTAGAGCAAAGGACAACGGTGTCAGCAGATAGAGAAGAGTGGCGTAAAATGGGTATCAAGCTGGAGAAAACTGAGTGAGGCGGCCTTGTTTTTAAATTGGCTGCAGTGTTTAAGAAAAAGAAGAACTACTTATAGCCCAAATGACGCAAAATTTAATTAATTGTGAATTTTGTGACTCCTCTTTATTTCGACAAACTGTTTTCGTGGGCGGGATAGCCTGGTTGGTAGGGAACTGGGCCCATATCTAAGACGTCGTGGGTTCGATCCCCGCCAGCCAAAGATTACCCGTGCAGTTAATGGTGACTGGAGCAGGTTAAATCTGTCGGATCACAAAGTTCTCCATGTTCCAATAACAAATCATGCCTCTGAGGGTACTGATCCAGGATTTTCATGTCTACTGGATTGGATTCAAAATTACAAGACTACGGAGTTGAACGATAGTAGTCGTAAACCCAAAATTGGGTCAGCTGTTCAACGACGGATATAATAGAGCTTGGGATATAGGATGTAATAGACTGCTAGTATGTGACCCAGGTTCGAACTCCAACTGTGGCTGGTTGAAACGCACTCCACTTCCGGTACTACACCAATCACAGTGCTGACGCAAAATGTCCTGATTGTAGATGGATCATGTGTTGGAATCCCTTACCATCAAGTCAACCATGGAAGGTTTTCGTGTTTTTCTTCTCCATGAAACGCAAATGTGGGTTAGTTCCATCAAGAAGTCCTCTAAGACGGCTAGTTTGACACCATATTTGACCGAGAGCTACGCTGACTCAGGGGATAGAGCCTCAGGGCCTTCTAATGAGGCGAATCAGGTTCGAATCCCAGTCGATACGAATTCCGCATCCGACTTGAACCGACCACAGTGCTGACGTGAAATATCCTCAGTGGTAGACGCATCATGGGTTAGAGTCCCCTTGCAGCCAGGCTAACCGTGGAAGGTTCTCGTGGTTTTCCTCTCCGTGTAACGCAAATGCGGGTTAACTCCATCAAAAAGTCCTCCACGAAGGTAAATTTCTCCCAATACTCAATCCAGGAGTTTCCCTGTCTTCTGGATTGGGTTTAAAATTACGAGGCTACGGAGTTGAACATTAATAGTCGTTAACTCAAAATTGGGTTGGATTTTCAACGGCGGTTATAAAATAAAATAAAATTGTTTTTATTATGTTATACATAATATTTCATAATTGATATACATTAGTGCTAAATTGCATTTAAAAAAAAAATATTGCAGTGTGGTATTCGACGTTAATAACATGTTGAATTATTTAGAAGGAAAATAAGTTCGAAATCAAACATACGCTTACTGTTTCATTTTGGTATTTCTATACATCGCTGTCACAAATGAAAATTCTTCTTGAAAGCTCAATTACCAATTCCATCAATGATTAGTGCGGGTTTTCCTAAAAGGGCAGTATACCTCCATCCATCAAGACAATCCTTTACAGACAAGAAGAAAGCTGTCAACAAATGATGCCTGATTCCTTGTCCTAAAGGGTTTTGTATGTCTATATTAACATTGTTTAAATCCTAAATGAAAACAAACTTGCAGAAGAAAAATTGATACAACTGGATCTTAGTTTTTTTTTAAAACCTACGAGACCAGTTAAAGGCAGACTATTTATCACAAAAGCTAAATAATTGAAACGTCAAGAAGTAGAATTTCAGACAATCTCAAGAGCACGACTTCTTTTTCATTATTTGTAGACGTCACTCTGGGTTCTTTTCGAAATCCATTTTTATTTTCTTCAGTTGTAAACTTTTTTTGTATTGACACAGAGTTGGTTCTTCTAAAGGATATCAAGTATTCTTCGTATTATCTCTTTGCTTCAGTTAATGCTGATGCCTGTTTACTGGTTTTGACTGAAAACAGGTTACAGGTGGATTTATTCATAGACTTTGAACAGAATAGTTAATGTGTAACAGTTAGAAAAGGGAATCTGCCTGTTTAACGTTAATCGATCATTATTTCCTTTTAAAGTGTTTGAATTAATGTAATTCTGGTTTGGTAGCAAATATTAGGAAACAGTTATTTGAGGAGCTCCGTGACTTGAAAGAACTCCTTTTCGAAGCAAAAAATACCAAACAGTTATTTTATAGTTTTTTATTTGAGTGACAAATACGGCATCTTAAGAGAGCATTCCACTCCCAGGCGAGCTCATTTGTCGAAGGGGCAAAAATTCCAATTATGCTTTTAAACATTTTTATTCAGTTTTCACAAATAAATTGATGATGCATATTTATTCTATTTAGCAGTATCTTACGATGCATGTAAAATGCAAAGCCTCCACTCAGTCACAATTTGAGATATAAAGTGCGTAGTATTTTAAACTCTTTATTAATATTTCTGACAAAATTATGTCAGTACAATATCATGTCAGTACAATTCAGCAATCACCGGATTTTGATAGGTTGCCAAATAGTATACAGTTGCCTGTTTTTAGATTTTCGATAAGTCTGTTTGTTTTTATGTTATTAACATCAATAGAATTTTTTAGCTTCATCCAAATCGGTCTTCATCAGTTTCAACTGTAATAAAAATAGATTTTAAAGAATCTAAGAACTGAGAAACGAAAAGTTTTTAATCTACTCAAAAGCACAAATAGCACCATTTTATTGCTTCAAAGTTTTGAGAAAGAATTAGCAGAAATTCTAAAAATTATCAAGCGGTATTTCTTTTAATAAACTGCCCCTTTGTTTTCTACCCTTTTTAAACGGAATTGTGCTGTTTAATAATACTATAATATCAAAACTTAAGTGCAAAAAAAAATATATATAATGAAAATACAAATTAAACATTTAATCTAAAATCCAAGATGGAGGAGCTTCTTACGCTTATTCTTCGAACTTATGGCTCCACAGTGGACTGATCCTTAAGATCCGCTCCCAACAAATCCGCGAAGTTAAGCATCACTAGCTGGGGATCAGAGTGAGGGTCTGTGACCACTTTGATGAGTCTGCGAAGGGTCCGAAGGTATGCTGTGTTGGTCCTCATATAACTGTTCTACCGTAAAGTGCTCGACTTCACGTGTAGGTCGTCGGGCTACCGAAGCGGGGTCCCATCCCCTTTGCAGAGGATCAAAATTGTAATGGCATGTCTTCGGATCATCCTCATGAATGTTTCCCAGACCGAAGCCAATAGCCATATGACCAGTTCTAGTGAGACGTAAATAAACTACAACAACAACAACAACATCGAACCTATTTCATGAAAAGGATAGGGTTTACTGCACCCGGGGGCAAACGCATTTTTGGTGCCTCCTTGCAATATGATGACAGATTTAATGGGATGGCTCTCCTGCTTTGGTAGCCCGATGGCCTGCTCGCGAATTCGAGCACTTTACTGTAAAATGGTTTAACGAGGACCGATACCGCTCACCTTATGTCCCTACGCAGGCTGATCAAAGTGGTCACCCACCCGCTGAGCGACCGCAGCCAGTGATGCTTGACTTCGGTGTTCTACTGGGAACCGTGTCTTTACGATCAGTCTACTGCGGGACTGCATTTTAGAAAGGTGCTGTTTTTGGAATTTTTTATGATAAAAGTTATTAAAAAAATAATGTGATTTTAGTTCTTTGTTTTTTGGTCTGACAAAAATGGAACTGTTTTCTCCATTTTAGTCCATTTAAGAAGCGTCCTTTTCTTAAACTTTAAAAATATTATTATTATTAAGTTTTTGGTGCTGGTTTATTTTGGAAAAAGATTGAAGTTTTTTATAAATATAAAATGGTGATCACTGGTCTAGTGGTTACTGTACTAGACTACGAGGCTAGTGGTTGTGGGTTCGAATCCCACAGCAGGCATGGATATAACTTCCTCTCTGTGTGTTCTATGACCTTTCTTCTGTGCTATTATAACCCTCCCTATAAACAGACGCTACTTCACCGCCTTGGCTTAGCCATAGGTGTCCACTAGGTAATGAAAATTGAGCAGCAATTGTGACATTTTTGGGGTCAATGGGAAATAGACCCTAGTGCCCGCCTTTTCCAAAAAAAAAAAAAAATGAAGATAAAATTTGTTTACAGCATTTGAGAAACAATTGTAACTCATATTATCCTCTTTCACTATAGCTAAGTGAAAGAAGGTCATAATTTCGATATGATAATAAATTCTATTGGCGTTAAATTCTGTTAGTAGCGGAAAGGAAATCATTCAAACTTTTCTTGTCATCGGACGTAGAACTAATTGGAAATTTGATCACTTTAGCTAGTCAAAAAGTGGTTGAAATTTCTATTGACCGTAATCTATATTAAGCGATAATATGAAAATAAATTCTTGCTGTAGCAAAATTAGGAAACTATTCAAATATACTGCATATTCGTCAAACAAGCAGGAGGAGCTAGTCCCAAAATTTGATTGACAATAATCTGCGATTGGAGAAAATAAGAAGATAAGTTTTGTTTTTAGCTACCAAGAAAAAAATTAAATTTGTATTATCATTCAGCTTTGTGCTCCAGTAAAAATTTGAATGCTCTAGCTAATCCTAAAGTGGACAGATAATTGATTTAAATGAATTCCCTCAGGTAATAATATCACGATAAATTTTGTTGCAGCAGTAGGGAAACAATCAAAGCTAGCATTGTCCAAGAGCAGAGTGTTTAGGCGAAGCTAATCGGGAATTGTTTGAAATTGTGATTGTAAGATTTCACTCTTATAGACGCGAAAGATTTGGACAACTCTTCTTGAAAAATTTCAGTAATAATAATAATGAAATAATAAAAAAAATAGGTGATCAGAGAAGTAAGCGTAGTTATTTAGGATTTCTGTTATGGTATTTATGCAGGACTAACGCAGTACGCTAAGTAGTTATTATTATTTTTTTTTTAATGGCGGGCACTTGGGGGTTGTCCCATTGGCCACAGAAATGCCAGAACTGCTACTCTCTTCTCGTTACCCAGTGGGCACCTGTGGCGAAGCCACGGCGGTGGAGCAACGTCGCCCACGTCACACAACCACAAACCCGTTTATAGGGCAGGTCACATTCACACAATCAAACACAAGGGAGAAAGGACATAAAGCACAGAGAGAGAAACAAACATCCATGCCCTGAGCAGTAATCGAACCCGCAACCAGCGGCTCCGTAGTCAGGCACGCTAACCACTCGGCCACCAGGTCGGCTATTAAGTAGTTATATACCAGTGAATATGGAAAATAAAGTATAAATAAATAAAAATACAAAGTAAGCAAATAAAACGCGTCCTAAAAAGGGAAATAAAACCATACCAAACTTTTTAATTTTATTTTAAAATTAAATTCTAATTTACACATATAGGATTTCCTCTGTATTTTTTATGGAAAAAAATGCATGTGCCGCCACCACTGATTGTTCGCTGCTTTGGGTGTTCACCTTTACTTTATATTTTGTTTGTTTTGCAAAAATGCTTTGAAATTCGAAAATGTAGGCATACATAGAAAATTGTCCAAAAAAATTAAAAAATTTTTTTTGCTATTTTTATTATAATTTTTTTAAATAATAATAATTTTTTTCGAAATGAAAAAATTTTACATTCAAAACATGAAGTCCAGTACTCTGTGTAAATATCAAACAGGTGCCAAACATGCGCGTCTTTCTTTTATAAAAAAAGTATTTTATTTCCAAAATTAATGCAACATAAAATTTTCTTACCGCAGCTGAAAAAATTTAGTTTAAATCTGCACTGCTGTTGAAAACTATTATCAGTGGTAGTTAAATGGAAGGATAGAATTAGAGTCCTATTGCCCTTAGAAAAAAACCGAACATTTTCATGGTTTGCCACACCTTGTAAAGGGGAGATGATGTTTAACTTTCCAAATGCTGTCACCAACAATTAACCTAAGACCAAAGACACCGTTGTCGTATACTTGCCATCTTAGTTGTATTCACAATTACGTAAAAATATGAAAAACAAAAAATATTCATTATTCGTTTTAACTCGTGTTTTGTTTTTAATAAAAAGGCTCTCCTCGAAGACAAGTTTGTTCCGTTAATGACAATTATTTTCTAAGTTGTACTTAAAATTGTGAATTAGAAAATGTTCTATGTCTGTGCATCATGGAAACTTGAATAAGTTTTGTTTTTCGATGAAATTAAAAATTTTATCATAACTTCTAACTCGTGTTTTGTTTTTTAAAAGAAAAGTGCTCCTCGAAGACGAGTTTGTTCCCTTAATAACAAATATTTTCCAGGCTAAAATTAAAATTGCGAAATATTAAGTAACTAATGTCTATGCATCATGGAAACTGGAATAAGTTTTGTTTTTCGATGAAATTAAAAATTTTATCATTACTTCTAACTCGTGTTTTGTTTTTTTGAAAGAAAAGTGCTCCTCGAAGACGAGTTTGTTCCCTTAATAACAACTATTTTCTAAGTTAAACTTAAAGTTGCGAAACATTAAGTCGCTAATGTTTGTGCCTCATGGAAACTGGAATAAGTTTTGTTTTTCAAGGAAATTAGAAATTTAATGATTATTTTTAACTCGTGTTTTGTCTTTTAATATAAAAGTACATCTCGAAGATGAATTTGTTCCTTTAATAACCATAAATTGAAATTACACTTTATGATAACAGACTGTAATAAAAAATAGATTTAGTGTGCCAGACTAATTAAAATTCCGATGTGCACTTAAAATACAAAACTTATTGACCAGCTTGAGAGTAGACTATAATTGTTACGGTAAGCTTAAAAAAATTTACATTTTTTTCTCCCCGTCTTTCAAGCAGTTTTCTTAAAGAAAGAACAGATAAGAAATACATTTTAAATTATCTGAGCCATAATCAACACGCTATCAGTTAAATAATGAGGGTAAAGTGAAATTAATGAATAAACTTTGTTTCACAATTTAACGATTCTGAAAGTAAAATTATTCTGAAATAAAGATTAATGACTAGAAATTGCTAATAAAGTTAATTTCAAGGGTATTAAATTAATTGTTTTCATAAAAGAATGCGAAATTCAGTATATTTTATATGGGCTAACAACAACTTAAAGAGAATTTACGCAGTAATAATCTGGTATTTCGCGCTAATTAAGTCGCAAATTCGTTGTGGAATAATTAATTTTTCTCCTGTGATTTCTACCAAATGAAGCAGGTATCAGGTTATAGTTGAATGCAGTGCAGAGGAGATTCTAAACTCTATTAAAAACATAGAAATAAGAAGCCAATTCGCAATCAAATTAAATACGTGTTTATGACTGAAATTGATTAAAATAAAAATCGATGTTATTTAATTGCATGCTCTGGCTTCTGGACGCATTAAAAATATATTCCCAAGTTTCAGAAATAACACACACTTTTAATAACCTTTACGAAAATTTGAATATTTAAGCCGTTTTGGGGCCTCAAAACTGATCCTGACTTTAAAATTTTTGCACATCCTTGATTACATCCATCTTCCGAATGATATCTTATGTACAAAAAACCATCGAATTGTGCTAAATTTGATATATTTGTTATTATATAAAGGAAAA